>NC_068938.1:189294994-189461352 GCF_016801865.2 Culex pipiens pallens | reverse complement strand
CGCCGTCCCACATCAAGCGCCGCGTACGACTGCACGAGCGCCGCGACGATCGGGGAAAGAACTGCGCGCTGACAGGTCGGACGTACGTCCGCTACAGGTTCGGCAAAGCTAGACCGTGAGTAGGGAAAATTAAAACAGAATTCGTACGTGAAACAAGGTGGTTGGTTTTTTGATAAGTTTATTAGGCTCGTAGATAGTTTAGACTGCTCTGAATTTATTGTTGAATTGTAAGTACGGCAACGCAAGGACAATATCCGTGAATATATCCAAAATGTATACTTACAGCAGGCGACGAAGTCCGCGGAAACATTGGCACTAGTTGCCGTCGATTTGGAGGTTATCTAACGTGAGTTAGTACATGCAAATTATTAAGAATACTAGCTAGTTAAAACTTAATACTAAATGAACATGCAAACTAAACTTAAAAACTATTATCACAGGCTTCGCGTGCTGGTACAGGTACAGGGTGTCGAATCAGTTGCAAACACTTGAGAAGCAGACCAATGTAAGATGAATTTGTTAAACATTGCGCATTTAATTAATAAAATTTTGCAGCTTTTAGCGTGCTATTACACCAACATCTCACCGGTGTCGTGCTCAAAAGAGCTGCACATTCTCTCGCAACAACTAGTGAGCAATTCCCAACGAAATTTCGACCATTTTTTTTTTGTATTTTGTTATTTGGCTCAAACTTTGTGGGGGCCTTTCCTATCACCAAAGGAGCCATTTTGTGTCATTGGTTCCCTGATACAAATCTCCTTACAATTTTGGCTGCTGTTCATAGAAATATTCGAAAATCTGTAACTTTTCAAGGAAATTGACGTCTTGGGCAAAGTTGTAGGGTACAGAAAAAATAGGTACACGGGATTTTTTTATGATTTTTAATTAACTTATTTTCACAAAAAATCACTTTTTCCAAAATCGTATTTTTTTATTTTTTATTTTTGCCTCAGGTGAAATAAGGCTATAATCCTGCTCGGAAAATGAACTTCTTTCAGAAACGTCGTAGACCCACCTTCATGTATACATATCGACTCAGAATCTAAAAATTGAGCAAATGTCTGTGTGTATGTGTGTGTATGTGTGTGTGTGTATGTGTGTGACCAAAATTCTTACTCAGTTTTCTCAGCACTGGATGAACCGATTTAGGTCGAACCGGTCGCATTAGACTCGGTTTAGGGTCCCATACGTCACTATTGAATTGTTTGATGTTTCGATAAGTAGTTCAAAAGTTATGTATAAAAATGTGTTTTCACAAATGTATGTAAACCATGTCCGGATCTATCAACCGAACCATCGTTGGTTAGGTTATTGAAAGACCTTTCCAACGAGTCCAAAAAATTGATGATGTGACAACCAGGGCTGCGGAGTCGGGTCATGTTTTAGACAACTCCGACTCCGACTCCGACTCCGGCTTTCTTAGTTAAGCCGACTCCGACTCCGGCTCCGGCTTTCAGCTTCATACGACTCCGACTCCGACTCCGGCCTGCCAACTCTAGCCGACTCCGACTCCGACTCCAACTCCAGTTTTAACAAATTGTTGACTCCGACTCCGACTCACTAACTCAGTACCGTCAGTGGGGGTGACTATGGGTCAAAAAACGATACACCTCTCGTATTTTCTGAATAACAAAAACAATTTAAAAAACATCGAAAATCTGTCAATGTAGATTTGTTCTCAGATAGTTTACTAACATTTTCCCAAAATATGGTGGATTTTGATGAACACTACCTTAAATGCCAATTGTTTGAAAATTGACCCAATCTCAACCCTTAGAGGGGGTGACATTAGGTCAAATGAAACTAAAATGATGCTCAAATACAACGATATGGTAAAAACAAGTCATCCAACAGTGTTTCTTGTTCGAGGGAATCGTATTGACACGCTACAATGTTTGAAGTAGAGATTTTCAAACATTTGGATAGTTTTCGAGCAATTCTAACAAAAATATTAGAAAAATGATTTTAAGAGAGGTCATTTTTGGCCAAAAACGTACCCAAACTTTAGACAGCTGCCAAAATGACAGGATTTGTTCTAGGAACGAAACAGAACCCTTTCAACAGAATTCATTTTCATTGAGAAGAACCTGAGAAATGGTACAATCCGTAAAAAATCACTTTGACCCAATGTCACCCCCACTGACGGTATTAAGAATATCTAAAAAAATGTTTAAATAAAATCTCCATTCCTCTAACTATCCCCCACCTATTAGATATTTTGAAGTTTATTTTGCAACCTTTCTTCAGTAGACATAGTCGATTCTTTAAGCACCTACAAACTCTGTTCACAACTTAGAATTCAAAGGTAGTCCACATCTCAGCTTAAAATAACTTCACACAAGTAATGCTTTAACAACGAAATAAATGAAATGAAATGAAAAGTATTAATAACATCACTCACATGTTCAGCTCACACATGCGCGTATACCTGTAAACCGGGGTGACATTGATGTTCGGGGTTACATTGATAAGCTGAAGTTTTGTTTTTTTGCAAAATAATATGTAATCACAAACAAAAACCACGATATTTAAAAAAGGACAAAATACAAAATGATTTTTCAAAATCAGAGTATTTCAAGAAGTAAAATTGGATTCTGTTTTTAAGAATAATTGTAATTTTTATTTAAATAACTCGAAATTTACATTAATTGTTCATCAAAAGTTGGTAAACAAGTGAAACAAGTATGTAATTATTATTTAAAAAAAAAATGGGAGACCTAGCCTTCATAATCGATTTGACACATAAAATCATTTTGCTTAAATACAATTAGGCTGTAATTTGTAAGACACAAAGTAACTATCAAAGTCACCCTGGTATTAAAATAGACAGTTTACTTAAGTATATTTCAAAGCTCTACTGAATTTATTTGAAAATACATACCGTCAGTGGGAGTGACATTGGGTCTGGGGGGTGAGATTGTGTCAAAGTGATTTTTTACGGATTTCACAATTTCTCAGATTCTTCTCAATTAAACTGAATTCTGTTAAAAGGGTTGTGTAGGGGACATCTTAAGATGACTTCGCTGAAAAAATCTCGTTCCTAGAGCAAATCCTGTAATTTTGACAGCTGTCTAAAATTGAGGTACGTTTTTGGCCAAAAATGACCTCTTGAAAAATCATTTTTCTAAAATTTTTGTTTGGATTGCTCAAAAACTACCCAAATGTTTGAAAATCTCCACTTCAAACATTGTAGCATGTCAATACGATTCCCTCGAACAAGAAACACTGTTGGATGACTTGTTTTTACCATATCGTTGTATTTGAGCATCATTTTAGTTTCATTTGACCCAATGTCACCCCCTCTAAGGGGTGAGATTGGGTCAATTTTCAAACTATTGGCATTTAAGTTAGTGTTCATCAAAATCCACCATATTTTGCGAAAATGTTAGTAAACTATCTAAGAACAAATCTACGTTGGAAGATTTTCGATGTTATTTAAATTGTTTTTGTTATTAAGTAATAACGAGAGGTGTATCGTTTTTTGACCCATAGTCACCCCCACTGACGGTTCATGGACATTTTGTAATCCAGCCCAGTAAATGTTTAAAACATATAAGTCATGATAAAAATCTTACCAGTTGAATAATATTTGAAAAAAATCAAGTTCTATCAATGTTACCCCGGTTTATAGCATTTAAAAAGAAATATTTTATGGCCGAAAACAGCCATATTTTTAAATTTATTCAACGATATTTGTAAGGATCCACACATAAAGATCCAAGTAATAGATTGAAATTCTCGTATGTTTGGCAGGGTAAGCACTCGCAACTAACTCCATCCAATTTGCTGATTTTCACTATCACTAATTTTGCAAAACTGTTGATAGAAACTTGTTTGCTCACATTCAATTGAGCTATTTATAACTCGATTTCAGTTGAAAACGCATTTATGAGCTGTAATTGAACATCAATGTGCTGATATGGCAACATTAGAGGAATTAGATGCTGTTCCCCTTATAGTTGATAATTTGATGGTCAATTTTACCAATGTTTTAAAAACGTTATCATTTTAGTTAAGTACTGATAGTGATCCTTTGTTTTTGTAAAATTTGGTGAAATTTGAATTGAAAGAATACATAATTCCTAGCAAAAGGAGGGAGTCAAGCATCAGCTGAATATTAAAAAAGGATAAGAGCACAAACAAAATTGTTTATAATTTTATGAGTTATCAAACTACAAATATGGGTAAAAGAGGGGACATTTATCATTTACTGATCATATTGAAATAACCCAATCAAATCAAATCCAATAAAATTGAAAATACTTAATAAAAATAATGGCACCTGATAAATCTCTTGAACCAACACATAAATTAACTAAAACTAAAATCACTACGCGATCTAAAAAAAAAATTGGGTACGTAAAAGTTTTGTAAATTGATTTGCATTATAAATAAAACTGAACAATAAAAAAGTTTCTAAATTATATTGAATTTAAGATAACTCCGACTCCGGGTTTATCAGAAATTTTCGACTCCGGCTCCGACTCCGACTCCAGCTCATAATATTTAGCCGACTCCGACTCCAGCTATTCGAGTTTTGACGACTCCGACTCCGACTCCGACTCCAGGTCCCCAAAAAGACCCGACTCCACCGACTCCGGCTCCGACTCCGACTCCAACTCCACAGCCCTGACATAATGGAAGTGTTACCATGGATCCCTATAGTTTGGAATACAAGCCTTATTTACAATCTTGAAATTTACCTTTTTTTCATAAAATATCACTTAACGGTCTCCAGTTCATAAATATCACCGCACAACCGCATAGAGATAATGACTTGCACGCGATTTTTCCCCTCTTCACCTCGACGTTTGAACTTTTGTTTACTCCACGGCAAACACATTCAACCTTGCCTGCATCCGCGGGGGTGGCGGTCTCTTAGACCAAAAAGCTTAGCCAGCGAAGAGCAGAGGTGCCAAGTCAATGTCAAGTTGCGTGTTGTTGGCGTTTACCTGGTTGGCGTTTGTTTGGGATGGGGTGTGTGTGTGTGTGTGTTTGGAGTAAACCGGAGCGTAACTAAATGGTGTTTATTGTCGCTTCGCGCATTGCACGAATTTCCCAAACAAGAAACAAGCAAAACATTGAGGAAAATTTATTTCAGAAGGTGGGGTCGGTGAGGTATTTTTTGTTATTGGCTGCAAGTTACAATTAGACCGTTTAGCTTCCGTTAATTAGTGACTAGGTGGTGCTGCAAGCTCTTTTGAAGTTTGTTTCTTTCAAACAAGATAAAACTCGGGTGACTCAGCAGAAGATCATCGTCTGTTGAGCTGTTGGTAGTGGCATATTTATGAGTCGCATTGTTCAGATAGTTTTGCATTTACCTTGATTGTTTCTAGGTTTCTGACAGGTCGTAAAGAGCCCTGGACTAGTGAAAAAGCACGAATCATCACTTTCAATTTTTGAATTGTTGTATGATAGCCAGTCGTTTTTCCAAATTCGTGGACAGGAGTTCTTTGTAATTTTCATAAAATAATTTGTAAAAACGTTAGTTTCAACAGAATCTTTCCCAGAGTCTGATGATAAATTACACAATTTCAAAAATCTGTTACAATTTTTTTTAATGTGTGATGAATTCGATGAGTTACGTATTTCTGGGTGTAATTTTAAATAGTTTTTATTAAGTTCGAATGTTTGGCAACCCTGTCTCAGGCTTTAATCACTTAAGTGGTATTTATTTACTTTTCCATGATGAAGTTTATGTTGAAGTTTATGGTTAAAATGATTTTAAAACCTTCCATCATTTTTTTTCGGAACATCCGATTTGTTGACCGAGATTGCTCCAGGCTCCTTCCGTCCAGTGATGTTGCTTCTGTCTCGTTGTACACAGAAAAAAATCATGGTAATCTTTTTTGTCAGAAAAAATGTTTAATTTTACCTCTGGAAATGTGTAATTTTACCACTTTTCTGTTGTAATGTCACTTTTTCAGTCTAAATTGACGTAAAATTACATTATAAAAGTGGTAATATTCAACCTTCCAAAATTTAAGCTTCAAAATTTACACATTTTTTTCTGTGTATTTGTAGCTGCTGCTTATATTGTTGTTGTTGTTATTGCTGCTACAGCCAACCCAGCCAGCACGTTAAATCTGTTGGTTCTGGGAAGCATTACGCGTTGACTCCATCCGGCCATGAGCCATCAAGCTCTGTCAACAGTACATCTTCTTGGGCTTGCTTACATAAGTCGTTTTCCTCCGTCGTTCTGCAAAGAGAGCACTTTAATGGAACGGTGTTGCCAGCGGAATTAAAAACTTGGGAGTTAGTCTTGGGTTTTTTTAAACGTCATATTCAGAAATATTTTGTTATTATTAGACAATTGTGAAAAAGTTTTTTGATAGAACTATGTCACTGGCAACACTGTCACTGGGTAGTTGGGTGGGGAAAAACGGCCAAGTGGCCAGTAGTCGGTGCTTTATTTTTTCTATCCGGCCAGCACAACCAATGTCACGGCCAAATGGGCGAATTATGATGCCAAGCTGCCGTACTTTGTTTGCTAAACTGGCGGTAGATGCAAAAAAAACGTTCGAGAGCAACAAGGGCGACGCCATCTGTACGAGAGGCTTTGTCTGAGCGGTGACAGCTGTCAATGTCATTTCGGCCAGATGGCAACCGTAATTGACTCCCAAGGTAAAGCACGTTGAATTTGATAAGGTTGGAAATAGTGAGATTTTTTTGGACTAACTTTATTCACTTTGAGTTGTTACAGGACCATTTTTTAACTTTAATTTTTCCAGCATTTTCATGTAGGTAGTAGTGTTTTATATTTTTCTCCCGAAAAAAGATTTCAATGGCAGATTCTATACAATTTGTGTAGACATGCTTTGTCATCATAAATTTCCCACGAGATCAAGTTAGCGTTTAACGGTGAAGGCGCACACGTGGAAGCATTACAACAATCAGCATCAATCAATTCAACCTGGTTCACTTGAAACCACTAGTCATGGACTCGTGGTATTTTTTTTTCAATTCTGCTCTTATTAAAAATAAAAAAATAAACTATCCCGAGCAGGTGGAGTTTTTAACGCTTTAATAACTGAAAATAACACGAGCAGATCAAAACCAGTTACACTAAGATCTTAACATGTTATTGAAATACCCAGATTAGCAATTATAATATTTCAGATAATAACAGAGAAATCGTACTGAAAATAACTGACATTGTTATTTTTTTTTTCTTGCAATTACAAACCAACGGGACGGGACAAGAAAATTTGATAACAAACTTTGTTATGATAACATAACTTGTAATCAAACTATTATGCATGGATCGATTCCATAAGAAAATTCAATAGCAGGATTAGGGATAATTGCGATTTGTTATTGAAGTGTTTTTCTCCCTGTTATTCCCACCTGCCCGGGGAGCATGAGTTTGATGAGAGCGCTTTCCTGTTCAAGTGTACTGTTAACGTAATTAAAATAATGGTTGACTAAATAACATTCAGATTTTTATCAATTAATTTACTTCTAATTGGATCTAAAAGTGTGTGTGCTTTTTTTAAAATAAAAAATTTAAAAATTTAAATAACAAGCCATAGTCTCAACATTTGAATGCAAAAAGTGTTTTAAAATGCTTTTTACACTAGTTCAGTTGTTTTGCAAGCATCAGTTTTCAAAAAAGTAAGGTTTGACGAAAACAAAAAAATTAGCGAAAAAAACTTTTTGCGATAAAGCAATTCCATGCCAAATAGGGAATCGGTTGTACCGGACCCTCTCCGATTTCAATGAAACTTTGTAGACATGTTACCTACGCTCATGTAAGCCATTTTTGTGTATATGGAGCCAGTTTCACTCGATAATGACATTTGAGAAGGGCGTAAATGTTTTAAATATTTTTGTAAATCGTAATTTAAATATTTCTATATCTCGAAGCCGTTGCATCGTATCAAAAAGTGGTCAAAGACAAACTTGTAGGAAATTTGACGGGCTTTGACTGAAAGAAAAAAACACACCACTTATATGAGATTTTTGGATTTTAAAGTTTAAAAGTCAAATTTGAAGGTGAGCCCACGATTTTTTTTTTCGTTCAAAATTTTTGAGAAAATAGCCTTAGATGTAGCAAAAAGACTCACGATCACGAAAAATGCAGGATGGAGCAACTCACCTAAAAAAATACAAAAATCATTTACTGAAACTGTTTTTTTAAGTGCTCAAAATATTCAAAAACCGAGTACGGGAATCGATTTTCCAGACAATTTTACAAAATATTGACTACTGTCCTAAGTTCAACCCTTGTGAAGTTACAGCGGTTTTAAAAATAAAAATGTTGAAAAAAATGTTTTTTTGATGGTTTTTGACAATTTTTATGTGACAGACATGATTTTTCAGTCTGGTAAATTTTTTTACCAGAAAGCTCGTCCAATTTTCCATAAGATTGTCTTTGACCACTTTTCAATTGGAAGTATGGGCTCGCAGATATAAGCTAATTGCATTACTCATAGCTGAAAACTGAATAGTTTTTTTCAGTGTAGTTTCGTGGATGGTAGGATAGTAAATTAGCTTAAATCATCAAAAAACGAGTTATTTCAAAAAGTGGTCAAAGACAATCTTATGGGAAATTGGACGAGCTTTCCGGTAAAAATATTTACGAGACTGAAAAATCATGTCAGTCACATAGGGTACGTTATCCATTAATGGACCCCTTTCCTATAGTGGACCCTCTGAAGGGTTTTTGATAAAATCACAATTTCAAGCGTGTTGTTGTCTACAAATCTTTTATTTGTCATGTTAAGCATCATTTAAAACAATGTTGACTGACATTGAATTGTCCTTTTTACCAAAATAAGTGTTTTGAGTTCGACATCTGAAATCAGCCATGGCCACTAGCATTTTCACAACAAAACTGCATTTATATTTTATGATTGAATTAACTATCCAATCATTTTTTGACGGATTATTTAACTTCAGCAAGTCGAAATAATGTAAGTTTAAGGAACTTTACTAAAATACATCGAAGAACTGCTCATTTTCGAGCAAAAATTAGGGGGGTCCAATATAGGACAACGAAAATCCAAACTTTTCCAAAAGTGGACCCCCCTTAATTTAACCTTCAAAAATAAGAAAACTTTGTTTTTAAGCAAAAGTTTCTCTTAAACATACAATAAATGCTTGTTGTTATCAACCTAAACGCATATTTTTATCAATAATGAGTATAAATATAGCTGTTTCCATGTTAAAAGTACCAAAAATGCTGAAGCCGTAAGAATTTATAATTAATCAAAACTATAGTTAATTGTACTTATCTGAAGCATCATAATTGCAGTTTGAAATGATATTTTATAATAATAAATCAATAACAAACATTTTTTTAAATAAACATGTGTGGTTTTATCAGCAACTGTAAACAAATCTATTGTTTAGTTTCAGTCAACCATTTATGTAATTAATATGGAAAAATTTGCATCCAAATTTCTTTTTTTAATTATTTTTGTGTTTGTAGTGGTTTTTGAAATGTTTTCTCTGATCTTTTTCGGAAATAAATGTATTTAAATGTCTGTTAGGTGTTGTTGTTGTTTAAAGCCAAATTTGTTAACATAAAATATTTGTTAATTATGAAAAGTGAGCAAAATCCATCTTTTATTCATTATATCTATCATTAGACCTACACCACGCATCAGATCATCAAATATCGGTTAAATTTGGTATAAAAATAACAGTTTGCCTATAGTGGGCCCGGGTCCACAATCGGATTATGGACCCGGGTCCACTATAAGAAAAAGGGGTTCATAACAGGCAAAAAAAAACCTTTTTTTTCAAATGGCAATTTTTCTGCTCGAAAACAAATAACTGATGAAACAAATAGTCAAAATTGTTCAAAAGACTTCAGATTTCATTGTTTTGTACAAAGGGTTATGAAAAAGTGCTAAAAATATTGAAAATTTGTGAAAAATGTGCTTCGGCTCTACTAGGGGGTCCACTAATGGTTAAAATACCCTAGAAATTGTCAAAAACCATCAAAAAACATTTTTTTTTCAACATTTTTATTTTTAAAATCGCTTTAACTTCACAAGGGATGGACTAAAGACAGTGGTCAATATTGAAATCTTATGTAAAATTGTCTGGAAAATCGATTCCCGTACTTGGTTTTTGAACATTTTGACGTTTAGAGCACTTTTCAAAAAAACAGATTCAGTAAATGATTTTTTGTATTTTTTTTTAGGTGAGTTACTCCATCCTGCATTTTTCGTGAGTCTTTTTGCTACATCTAAGGCTATTTTCTCAAAAATTTTGAACGAAAAAAAATCGTGGGCTCACCTTCAAATTTGACTTTTAAACTTCAAAATCCAAAAATCTCTTAAAGTGGCGTGTATTTTTCACGTAAAATTTCCAACAAGTTTGTCTTTGACCACTTTTTGATACGATGCAACGGCTTCGAGATATAGAAATATTTAAATTACGATTTACAAAAAATATTTAAAACACTTACGCCCTTCTCAAATGTCATTATCGAGTGAAACTGGCTCCATATACAAAAAAAGGCTTACATAAGCGTAAGATAACATGTCTACAAAGTATCATTGAAGTCGGAAAGGGTCAGGTACAACCGATTCCCTATTTGACATGGAATTGCTCTATGACCTTTAAAAAAAAGTTGTTCATTAAAAGCTGTGTGCCTTAGAGATATACCCTAATTCATCAAGAAAAGGCAGAAGAAAAATATATTTCAAAAGAAGAAAGGAACCTTATTTTTCCTTGAAGGTACAGTGTTTTACACTGTGTTTTTACAGCGAAGGAAATTTAAAAAAAGGAAAATAAAAGCAATCTTTTTCCGAGAAGGACGAGTTCAGAAAACTGCAATTAAAAAGTGGCACAAAATTGTCCACTTGTGTTTCAACATTTTCTTTTATCGTTGACAGATCTGCTGTTGAATAAAGTCCAATGTTTTTATGTCCTGTTATTTGTATCATGTATTAATGCTTCGAAAAAAAGAATTCGATTTGCGATGCCTTTCCGTCAGGGCGCAGGATTTTTCGCGTTCGTCGTCGGTGTGTTTTTTTGTTTTTTTTTTTTCGCGGGTCGCAAGATTTTTCGCGTTCGTCGTCGGTGTGCAACAACAACAAAACCTTAGGATACCATTTCAGCTCGATAAACATTGTAACTCATCGTTTGCTTTGTTGATCAGTACCTCACTAAACATCAATCATTTAAAACTCGTAAAAACATCTCAATTTAAAAGTTAGACTGCTTAATTCTCCATTCTTTTATTACAAATGATCTTGGTTCTATCTTTCCACAGCCAGCTGTCTAAGATTAAACCATTTCATTTAAAATTTTACAACCGATAATCGGGAAATGTCTCATCCGCAGCATCCGATTGCTTGCCTTGAGAGTAATATATAATACCGTTCAACAAACACTATGATTTTGGGTCGCATCATCATCTTCTATGATGAATCCTGACCAAACACCCTATCCTACTAACAAATTTTCAGGTTCCTGGCGCTTGTGGGGTGTAAGCACAGGGCAAACCAGCTGCCCTAGCAGCAACCTGCGCTAACTAACATTCCCGTCCCTTAATATTGAGATCTACAAACTGACATGGCGGGCGCCGTTGGTGGCCAATGACTGTTACCTGTTACTGATCTTGTTTTAGCAATCATGGTGTTTAATCTTTTCGGCGCATTCATACATGCTGTTGATAAGGGAAACACCACTTGATAGTCGAAGCCTATGCTCATGCTCATGTATTAATGCTACGAAAATAAAGTTTTCGTAAACTTCTTCTGAAATAATGTCAAACATTTATTCATTCGAAAATTGAGCCTCCAGAGCATTCTGTTGCTGAAAAGCTGGTATAATCCCTGTGCTTATCGAAAACATTCTGCTACTTTATGAATGGAGAAACATAAATCTGGCTATCTGGTCATCACAGAAAAAAATCAAGAGTAACGAATGTAAATTTGACTAATTTATCTGAGTCTATGTTTTATCTCAACATTTAATCTGACATAACTGTATCAAATATCGAATCCTCAAAACGTAACCGTTTACTCTACTTCTGTGCAAGCATCTTTTCACGATTCGACGGATGTCGCGGGACATGCCAATACCGCCAGATTCAGCAGACTGGAACCATTCTAGCAGCTTTATATTTGAAACACAATTCTTGCTTAAATTGCTCGAAGCAACAAATTCCGCGAAGCTTCGTGCTGAGAAATTCTCTTTTAAATTATGTTGCAAACTTGTTTTTAATCCAGGTTGAAATATTGTGTGACTGAAATGATGTTGTTTTCTGTAAAACAACTCATCTATTGTATGTCAGTTCATCATAATTCAATTCGAGATACTCTACTACATCAATGCCATAATATTCTCGGAAACAACAGCTTACTCATCCTAGTTCTCACCTCATTAGCCTATTGAAAGCAAGATCAAAGATAGTTGGACATCTTATCACCTACACACACCCCTTATATTGCAGTCAAGGTTTGCTCGTCATGAGTCACAAAAACGAATCGGCACCCACACCACACCCACCCAACTCTCCACCAACAAGGGCATCATTAAATTTGAAGAAGATAGCATTTATAGGTTCCGACCGAGCTGCGCGGCTGGCTCGCCGCAATGACCGGAAAGGGCTTGGGAAAAGCCCGCTAAGGCAAAGTGTGATAATGAAACTTTGTTTGCCAAAGCCCGTGTTTCGCGGGTTTAGGCTGGCGGTTTTTTGACGGCTTCACGTGACCACAAAGGTAGAACGACGATGATGACATTGCACGGTGAGAAAATTGAAGACATTTGCAAGATTGAGAACGCATTTGAAATTCGAAATATAGAGATAATAGAGTTTTGTTTGTTGTTTGTTGTTTGTTGTTTGTTGTTTGTTGTTTGTTGTTTGTTGTTTGTTGTTTGTTGTTTTTTGTTTGTTGTTTGTTGTTTGTTGTTTGTTGTTTGTTGTTTGTTGTTTGTTGTTTGTTGTTTGTTGTTTGTTGTTTGTTGTTTGTTGTTTGTTGTTTGTTGTTTGTTGTTTGTTGTTTGTTGTTTGTTGTTTGTTGTTTGTTGTTTGTTGTTTGTTGTTTGTTGTTTGTTGTTTGTTGTTTGTTGTTTGTTGTTTGTTGTTTGTTGTTTGTTGTTTGTTGTTTGTTGTTTGTTGTTTGTTGTTTGTTGTTTGTTGTTTGTTGTTTGTTGTTTGTTGTTTGTTGTTTGTTGTTTGTTGTTTGTTGTTTGTTGTTTGTTGTTTGTTGTTTGTTGTTTGTTGTTTGTTGTTTGTTGTTTGTTGTTTGTTGTTTGTTGTTTGTTGTTTGTTGTTTGTTGTTTGTTGTTTGTTGTTTGTTGTTTGTTGTTTGTTGTTTGTTGTTTGTTGTTTGTTGTTTGTTGTTTGTTGTTTGTTGTTTGTTGTTTGTTGTTTGTTGTTTGTTGTTTGTTGTTTGTTGTTTGTTGTTTGTTGTTTGTTGTTTGTTGTTTGTTGTTTGTTGTTTGTTGTTTGTTGTTTGTTGTTTGTTGTTTGTTGTTTGTTGTTTGTTGTTTGTTGTTTGTTGTTTGTTGTTTGTTGTTTGTTGTTTGTTGTTTGTTGTTTGTTGTTTGTTGTTTGTTGTTTGTTGTTTGTTGTTTGTTGTTTGTTGTTTGTTGTTTGTTGTTTGTTGTTTGTTGTTTGTTGTTTGTTGTTTGTTGTTTGTTGTTTGTTGTTTGTTGTTTGTTGTTTGTTGTTTGTTGTTTGTTGTTTGTTGTTTGTTGTTTGTTGTTTGTTGTTTGTTGTTTGTTGTTTGTTGTTTGTTGTTTGTTGTTTGTTGTTTGTTGTTTGTTGTTTGTTGTTTGTTGTTTGTTGTTTTATGTTTGTTGTTTGTTGTTTGTTGTTTGTTGTTTGTTGTTTGTTGTTTGTTGTTTGTTGTTTGTTGTTTGTTGTTTGTTGTTTGTTGTTTGTTGTTTGTTGTTTGTTGTTTGTTGTTTGTTGTTTGTTGTTTGTTGTTTGTTGTTTGTTGTTTGTTGTTTGTTGTTTGTTGTTTGTTGTTTGTTGTTTGTTGTTTGTTGTTTGTTGTTTGTTGTTTGTTGTTTGTTGTTTGTTGTTTGTTGTTTGTTGTTTGTTGTTTGTTGTTTGTTGTTTGTTGTTTGTTGTTTGTTGTTTGTTGTTTGTTGTTTGTTGTTTGTTGTTTGTTGTTTGTTGTTTGTTGTTTGTTGTTTGGCTTTTTTTTTTGTAAATGCCCATTCTCAGAGTGTGAAACCTTTGTTAGTTCAAATCACTGCCAACGTTAGACAAACATTGCCCCGCTAATTACGTCCACGTTTAGCGCGTGTAAACAATGAAGACCTCAGTTAAACCTCCACCTCTCTTAACGGTCACTGATTTCGATTCCGCGTCTAACGCGCCCAAAACAATACCCTCATGAGTCATTACACTGGGAAATAAAAGAAGGAAGAGCTATTTCGCTGATGCATCATCATTTTCGAAGGAGATTAAGCTCAAACGACTTTTACACGCTAAAAAAATAACATACATTTAATAATAATTTATTTCACATTTTTTTTCCTTCACTTTTTGCCACTATCACTTCGACACACGGGACACTGCGGCGGTGCATGGTACGCGGACGCCGGGTAAGCGGGAAGGGCCAGCTTCAACGCTCCCAGCGGATGACCCGCAGCCGGAACGGCTGGAGAACTAGGGACTCCACCTACCCGCAGGTCAAGAGGTGCTCCGGCGGACGATGGCGAGCCCGCTCCGGGATAGAAATCTGTCACGATGAGTGGTAGAAAGGCCGTCACCTGGGAACCACCGGTGGCCGGACCTGCCCCAGGAACCACTCGCTGGTCGTAGGATGGAGTTGGGGGAGCTGCGGCAGCCGGGACGTTGCAATCGGCGTTTCGGGACAGGATGTGCTGGAAGAGCTTCTTCAGGGTGGCCTTGACCTCCTGGATGTCCTGACCGATCGCGACCAGATCAACCTGGTTGTCAAGGTCTTCTGTGGAAAGTTTTGAAGGTTATTTAAAAAGAAGTCAATGTACATCGCAAAAGTTGAACTCACTGGGAATCAACACGGTTTCCGACTGCGTCGTAGCCAGGTTCAGAATGTTGTTGTCCTGAGGCCTTCGGGACACAACACCGGGTTTCAGATTTGGAACGATTTCGATCGGTTTCTGAACAATTTTCGACGGGTAGTCTGCGCAAAAGAAGACATAATGTCAGCATTTTATCTCTTTGTTTCAAGGTTAGAACTCACCATTGACCGGGAATCTAGGCGCAGGTGTTCCCAGCGGTACTCGAGTGCTTCTGGGAGTCGTCGCTTGAGAAACTGGAGATGGCGAACCGAACGGAGCGGATGGAGCAATCTGGACGAACGACGGACTCTGCGCGGCTGGCGACACCGGCGACAGTTGAGTCGGTCTGGGGGTCGTCGGAGATACCCTGAGAGGAGTTGATCCTTGGAAGATCGTCACCGACCCGGATGGCACGTTGAAGTTGTTGTTGTTGTTATTTCTCGGAGGTGCCGGAGTTTGTGGAGCGGCCGTCCGACGTGCCGTTGGTCTGCTGGTGGCTAGCGGCGGAGGAGTGAGTCGGGCTGGAGCCTTGACCGTAACTGGAACCACTCGCGGAATGGTAACCGATGCCGGTGGAGCCGGGGTTACCAATTTGGGTTTCGGCGTCGAAGCCACCAACGAACCGTAATCATCTACGTCGTACCCTTCCGGGATGGAGAACTGGTTAGACTCCTTCTGACTGATGTACAGATGGCGGCAAACTTCCGGGAAGTACAGTCGCTCCCAGGGAATGCTCTCTTCGACGGCGTTGAGCAGTTGCTTTCTGTAAAAAAAGTAATCCTTTCATCAACTCAACAGTTCTTCACCTCCCCAACCCCCAAATACCTACACACTATCGGTAACCCGCTGGCGGTAGATCTTGGTCGTCTTGTTCGGTGCCACCACCCGGTAGCCCTTCAAGTCCGACACGTAGTGGTACAAATGGGTGCCGTTCTCCGGATCCACGAACCCGTAACAGCCGTACGTGACGTCGTCCGGGCCGCGAACCTTGTGCTGGAACTGGTTGAACATCTTCTTGGCCACGTTGTAGCCATAGTTGAACGAACCCTCGCGCGTCTTGAACTGGTGGTAGGCCTTCGAGTCGGGATCGACGTTCACGTGGATGTCGATGTTGTCGTTGTTGAGGGCGCACACGATTGAGAAAAGCGCCACCAGGACCTGTGAGGATAAAAATTACAAATTGATTGCATTTCCAATGAAATTCGGAACCACCTCCAGGCTTCCACCGAAATTACTACCCTATTATATAAATCCACCCATTAGCGCAAATCCCAGCACCCAAAATCACCCCCCAAAGTGCACGTGCAGTGCCGATTTATCTGAGCAAACTTCCAGAAAGTGCTGCTTACACAAACGGATCTTCCCACCGCCTGCCTGTCATCGGCAGCAGTTCACTGCTGAAAAGGCAGGTGCTAATCGAATTTTCCACTTCACGCAAGTGCTGAAATTTCCGATTTATGTGAATGGTTGCCATTTTCACCAAAAAAGGGGAGCGCCATTTGGAGTTTGTTTGCCACTTTTTGGGCTGCCTCTTGACTTAGAAATGTGAAGGTGAGCAACTGATTAGTGCTGCACGGATGTAGAGATTTTAGCGTAACGGAGCGCGGGAATTTCATACCCGGATTGAGTCCTAAATAATTTACAGAAATGACCTCAATTGAAGAGATGTCATAATCTTCAGCATAGGGGAAACCAACAAGTAGAGCAACTTTTTGTGAACATTTCTGTTTATTTTCACTTTTACTAAAAGTTATTCTGTTCCTTTCAGAAGCATTAAAAAAAAAATTCCCAAATGTATTCTAATCAGACGAGAATGCATTGGGCCACGCCCATTTTTCAAATTTCAGCTTAATTTTTTTTCTTGCAGCACTCTTTTGTGTCTGCTTAGTGCTGCCAAAATTGATGCAATTTTAAGCGAACACTCACGAAAAGTAGCATTTATAGCGAAAGTTTCCTGGCAGCACTTGCTCACTCCAACAGGCGCTGCACCAGCATGTTGGTGGTGTTGGTGGCCACCCTTTGTTCTTTATTTGCCTTCGCTCCTCGCTCGGTTTTCTTCAGCCTTCGATTGGAATTGGTCGTCAAAATTCAAACGTCAAAAGACTTGGCACGTTTGTTTTTTTGATGGCGCTTGCTTATTATCTACATGTTTCGGGATTATTTTTCAAGTGAGTGGCCAACTAATGTGCAAAAGAACATGTTGCCGGTAGTTGGAAGCAATTTCATATCATAAGCGCTTTGAAATCGTTAGCGCAAGTGAAAAGATATTGATGGCGACTTTCGTTAAGCAGTTAAGCTCTCATCTTGCGTGTGGATGTGTGTGCCACCAAAATGATGAGAAACGGTCTCGAAAAATAGAGATTATGATCAAAAGTGCATTAAATTTGATCTTTTTGGCCAATAAATGGCATAAATTTGCGTGCTTACTTGAGGCGGTGCTGTTGCTGGTAAGTTTATAGCCTAAATAGTATTTTTAGAGCTTTAATCGAGCATCAAACTCTTCATATGACGAAGATAGGTGTTTGATTAGAAAGAGTATATTTTCCCTAGCAGTGGTTTGCAGGATGATGTATCCCAAGATTGGGGAAAAGTTTATGTCCCTTTTTAAAATAGGAAGAGAAAAACATGTACAAAAACCTTAAGCAAGAAAAATTTGAAAAAAAAATACAAAAATCAAATAGTAAACTATTAAGAACACACTGGCAATTTTTTTTTTTTATTTCTAATAAAATGTTGTGTACCATTGAAAACTCATATTTTTTAAGAAACTATTCAAGTTATTGACAAACTTAATTCTTAACAAGCTAAAAAAAAAGGTTTCCGCATATTTTATAAAAAAAAAATTCGAATTTTCGTCCGCCCCTTTCTCAAAACAAATTAACTTTTAGTGATGACGGATTCTCTGTAATTTCTGTTATGCAATTTGTTGTCATTTTTTAATTTGTCTGAAACTTTTTGGGTACCTTACGTATGCTCAAAGCAGTCCTTTTGCATTTTAAGTTTGTTCATATCATTTTGCTTACAAATTTCGCAGCAGTTTGTATCTTTCGAAGGAATTTTTTGTTCGATTTGGTGTCTTCGATTTGGTTTCTTGGGCGAGGATCACACCGAAAAAAATAGAAACACGGTAAAAATTGCTGATTTTTTTAATCTTTATTTGTCTATGAAAAATAATTTCTTTAAAAAAACAGTGCTTTTATGATTTTTTATATGTTATGGAGGACATAAAATGCCATCATTTAAACAAATTCCAGAAAGGGCAAAAAAATATTTAGTTACAATAAGTCGCAAGATTTTTTTTCGAAGAGCTCTTCAAATATAAAAAAAGTCTTTTATAGAAATCGATTTTTAGTGACAAACAGT
This sequence comes from Culex pipiens pallens, assembly GCF_016801865.2. Lineage (NCBI taxonomy): Eukaryota > Metazoa > Arthropoda > Insecta > Diptera > Culicidae > Culex > Culex pipiens. Next base: position 189,443,025 of record NC_068938.1, on the reverse strand, counting down.
GATTTCAAAAATCAGCAAAAAATCTGTGCATTATTTTTTACGGTGGAGTCTTCATCCATATTTGAAACACTACCAAAGATATCAAATCGTTAAAAAAATCTTTTGAAAGCAGATTTTTTTTGAATTTTCACATAACTATTTTATTTTAACAGTAGGATGACAATAAAAAAATCGATTCCTCAGGCAACAATAAGCAACTGTGAAAATTTTGAGCGAAATCGGTTAAGGTTTAAGGGTTGCTATAGATCGCTAAAGTTGGTGAATAAAAAATCTTTTCACTCCAAAACGTCTTCTTTCAATCGCTAATAACTTGTCAGGGTTAACTCGGATCGTTTTGCGGTCTTGGACAAAGTTGTATGTCATAAAATTTTACTCAAGAATCTAACACTTGGCAATGCTCCGACACAATTAACGCCACCTTTTGGTGGAATTTTGATTATTTTTGCTTTTCCTCATACATTTTTCAACGATACTGCAAACAACAACGATACTGCACAGCTGCTTATTTTTACCTAAAGAATCAAACCTGGGAGATTCTTTATGATTTTTCAAAATTATATTTTTTTCTTGTCACTGGGGTTTATTATATTTATTTATTAATTTATTAAATAGTATGGACATTTATTTGGACAAACTAATGATGCAAAAGGACTTGTTTGCGCAAACGAAAGGCATCCAAAAATCAAGATATAAAAATTTTCAATGAACTAATTTCATAGAGAAAAAAATATTCTGATAAAAATTCATATCAAAAGTTGTATTTTTTGTGGGATTTTTTATTTTGAAAAGTCTTTATCGTAAGAGCAGTTCTCTACGGAATCGGTATTTTTTCTTTAATTTTAATTTTTGTATTTTTTAATCCGGCTGAAACTTTTTGGTGCCTTCGGTATGCCCAAAGAAGCCATTTGGCATCATTAGTTCGTTCATATAATTTTCATACAAATTTGGCAGCTGTCCATACAAAAATAATATGTGAAATTTCAAAAATCTGTATCTTTTGAATAAATTTTTTGATCAATTTGGTGTCTTCGTCAAAGTTGTAGGTATGGTTATGGACTACACTGAAAAAAAAATGATTCACGGTAAAACAAAATTTGGCGATTTTTAATTTAACTGTTTTGTCACTAAAACTTGATTTGCAAAAAAAACACTATTTTTATTTTTTTTTTATTTTCTGATATGTTTTAGAGGACATCAAATGCCAACTTTTCAGAAATTTCCAGAATGGGCAAAAAATCTTTGACCGAGTTATGGTTTTTTTGAATCAATACAGATTTTTTCAAAAAGTCGAAAAATTGGTCGCCAAAAAATTTCAACTTCATTTTTCGAAGTACCTTAGTGAAATTTTGGTAAAGTGCACCGTTTTCAAGTTTTAGTCACTTTTAGGTAACTTTTTTTGAAAATAGTAGCAGTTATTTATTTTTTATAATTAGTGCCCATCAGTATTGCAAATGAGTTATAAAAAAAATATCAATAGATTATCTCTGCACCAAAAATATCCGAGAGTATAGCAGCCCTCACTATAGCTTGTGAGATCTCTTCTTGTGTCTCGTGATTCCCAACGATGTCATTCTCTCTCTATCACTCCTCCCCTTTTCCTCGACTATGCGTTCTCACCGCTGAGTCTCTCAATATCTCCGAAAACTGCAATGAGAGAACGCGAGATGGCGATTAGGAGTCGACCACGCATGACGTCCCGTTAAACTGCGTTTGCGAAATTGGTTTTGTGGCGGCTTTTGTGGTTAAACGCTATTGCGGTAGGATGATCGTGGAAGCGGGAATGAGAGAGAAAAGGAAAATGTCAATCGCGAGTGGGTAAACACGAAAACGTGTTCGGCTATGTTCGGCGCTGAGAGTTTCAATGAAGAGAGAAGAGCAGTTGTATTTGAGGCATGAATATTCAGGCGGGATAATTGTAGTTGCTGAGAGCTGATATTTTGATATTTTAACAACCCTGGTGCCCATGTTTGCCCACTTATGACAAAAATATTTTTGAATAGCCGAGAAAAATCTTTATATTTTGCTTTTTTTGAACTTTTAAAATTGGTGGAAAATTATATTAACGAACTAATGATACAAAATGGCTTCTTTGGACATTCCGAAGGCACCAAAAAAGTTTCAGCCAGATTAAAAAAAAACAAAAAAAAATCAAATGGCCGAAATCTCAGAGAATTGCTTATAACCTACAAATTTGCCCAAGACAAAATGCATACCATTTAGGTTTGAACGCAATGGTGCAAAATGGATCATTTTTAAACAAAGGAGCCTTCTGGAAAAATTAAGTCATATAATAAAATAATAATAATAAATAAATAAAACCATTCATTAATATAATATAATAAACCTTTTTTATTTTTTTTTATTTGAAAACCATCGTGTTCCCCGGACAATTTTACATAAGAATCAATGCATATCGTTAACTAAACCAAATCACTGCCGAGAAACAGCCCTTCATAAATAAAAACTCTGAATTTCAAAAAAAAAATGAACGTTCCCTCCAAGTTTGGTTCAAATCGGTGAAGGTCGAGTCCACAAGTTTACCCAGTTGACCTGGAATTACCCATATTTTAAAAGGTTTATAAAACTGAAACGTTTCCTTTAGCACATATACTGGAAAAAAAAATTAATCGAGAAATTACATGAAGGTGAGGCAAGGCGACCATATTGCTTTAGTGACCGTGTGGTATTGAACCACTTTCCCGTAGTAAGGTTAAATAGTTAGCTATTTCGCTTTTTTACTATTTACATTACAATACAAATCAACGGATAAATATTTGAAAAAATACGACGAATACAATCAATTGGATAAAGAAAAAAAATGTCATGCGGTTTTATAAATCATTAACCTAGAGCAAAAATAGATACAACTGCTAAATTATTACCAAAGTTTTTAAACGGAATGTTGGGCTAACTTCCATATAGAGCCGATAAACGAGTAGCATTTTTCTGTATAAGGAATATATAATAAAATTCAAAAAACTAAATACAAACCAAGGGCTGCTGTTCAAATCTACTCTACATGATTCTGATGATTAATTATGATATTTATCCATCTCTATTGTAGTCGTTGCTTCAGAAGTTACAATTGTAATAAGTCGACGCGTTGGTAAGACAGTAATGCTAACCTTAAGAAACTTATTGTAAAGGCTATAAAAAGCCTTGAGGATCAAGATCAGGTCTCTTTCCTCCACGATCCGGAATCGTGATACAGTCATGCCTCGGTTTTGCACGCCTCGGTTTTGCACTGCCCCGGTTTTGCACCGTTCAGCTGCCTCGGTTAAGCACGGCCCAGTGCTAAACTGAAGCACAGAGCTTATGGGATTTTGGCTATATGGGAGACATTGGCTATAATTCTATGAATAATCATGCAAACATAAAAAAATTATAGTGTTTTGGAATCGGGATGATGTCAGCTATCCATTAAAATTATTACTTCATGAAAATTTTCACAAAAATACGTATTTTTCCTGTATTTTGAAAATGCATATTTTTTTCTCTAAAGAAACCAAAAATATATTGTTATTGCAATATGGGTATCAAATGATCAGGTTTTTTCATACATTTTGGATGTAACAATAACATTTTTAGAAAATACTCAAAATTTTCACAAAACTACGTATTTTCGAAAAAAATACTCAAAATTTCAATTTTTACAATATGGGTATCAAACGATCGGGATTTTTTCATACATTTCGAATTTAATAACAACATTTCTAGAAAATACTCAAAATTTTCACAAAACTACGTATTTTCGAAAAAATACTCAAAATTTCCGTTTTTACAATGTGGGTATCAAACGATCGGGATTTTTTCATACATTTCGAATGTAATAACATAATTTTTTGAAAATACTCATAATTTTCACAAAACTACGTATTTTCGAAAAAAAAATACTCAAAATTTCCGTTTTTACAATGTGGGTATCAAACGATCAGGATTTTTTCATACATTTTGAATGTAATAACAACATTTTTAGAAAATACTCAAAATTTTCACATAACTACGTATTTTCGAAAAAATACTTAAAATTTCCGTTTTTACAATGTGGGTATCAAACGATCGGGATTTTTTCATACATTTTGAATGTAATAACAACATTTTTAGAAAATACTCAAAATTTTCACAAAACTACGTATTTTCGAAAAAATACTCAAAATTTCATTTTTTACAATATGGGTATCAAACGATCGGGATTTTTTCATACATTTCGAATGTAATAACAACATTTTTAGAAAATACTCAAAATTTTCACAAAACTACGTATTTTTGAAAAAAAATACTCAAAATTTCCGTTTTTACAATGTGGGTATCAAACGATCGGGATTTTTTCATGAGTATTTTTTTTTTCGAAAATACGTAGTTTTGTGAAATTTTGAGAATTTGCTCAAAATGTTGTTATTACATTCGAAATGTATGAAAAAATCCCGATCGTTTGATACCCATAGTGTAAAAATTTAAATTTTGAGTATTTTTTCAAAAATACGTAGTTTTGTGAAAATTTTGAGTATTTTCAAAAAAATATGTTATTACATTCGAAATGTATGAAAAAATCCCGATCGTTTAATTCTCATATTGTAAAAATTTAAATTTTGAGTATTTTTTCAAAAATACGTAGTTTTGTGAAAATTTTGAGTATTTTCTAAAAATGTTGTTATTACATTCGAAATGTATGAAAAAATGCCGATCGTTTGATACCCATATTGTAAAAATTGAAATTTTGAGTATTTTTTTCGAAAATACGTAGTTTTGTGAAATTTTGAGAATTTGCTAAAAATGTTGTTATTAAATTCGAAATGTATGAAAAAATCCCGATCGTTTGATACCCATATTGTAAAAATTGAAATTTTGAGTATTTTTTTTCGAAAATACGTAGTTTTGTTAAAATTTTGAGTATTTTCTAAAAATTTATATTGTTAAATCCAAAATGTATTAAAAAAACCTGATCATTTGATCATCATTGATCATTTGATCATCATCATTTGCAATAACAATATATTTTTGGTTTCTTTAGAGAAAAAAATATGCATTTTCGAAATACAGGAAAAATACGTATTTTTGTGAAAATTTTCATGAAATAATAATTTTAATGGATAGCTGACATCATCCCGATTCCAAAACACTATAATTTTTTGATGTTTGCATGATTTTTCGTACGATTAAAGCCAATGTCTCCCATATAGCCAAAATCCCATAAGCTCTGTGCCTCGGTTATGCACGCCTCGGTTTTGCATCCCCCATATGCGGTGCTAAACCGAGGCACGACTGTACGTCATCTCCAAATAAACAGTTGGTCAAGTTTACTAAAAGTGTGTTTGATTATCCGCCATGTCCCAACACTTCACATTACTTGAACAAATTCTAGCCTAATCTCACCTTCACGTCATCCGATTTCCAAACCCAATTTGCTTTAATTTCATTAAACCTCAATTACACCACCAACGCTCAAAGATCGTTCCTCCACCTCTCAAAATCCCTCAACTCATTTCAAATTATCGCGTAAAACCAGAATATCAGCATCATCCAAAATAAAATTACAAGCCAGTGCGCCCCCACCCTCACCACAAATTGGCAAAGTTTAGCTCGAGTCTGATTCAATCAGGATCCACTCTCCATCCCACCCCAGCTAACCCCCCTCAAAAGCTTTTCATCAGCTTTTCCACCATCACCCATGAAAGAAAACGCCCAACCAGACTCTTACCAACATGAATAATTTATCCATCGTTACTTTGTTGCTGCTTCTTCTCAGGCGACACGCTTATTTGAACAAAGTCAAGCTCGCTACAGCAAGACTTTCGATGCGTCGACGTGCTCCAAATTCGTCAATTGCTCACGAACTCCTCACTCGGCACTGAATTGTATTGTACTTTCTTTAAAAAAAAATCCCGGAAACGTCGTCACGTGCTGCGATAATTACTTTCCAACCACGTCTTTGTCGGATTTCCGTCGAGCATCACTAGTAGAACAACTCTCTTCTTCAAGGCTTCCTCGTTAGTACTTCATCCGAGACTTTTGCAGAAATCACTAATTCTTCGATTTCTTCGAAATCCAGCCACCTAAGACAAGCTGCTTTCTCCAACCCGGAAAGTTCCAAATGTATGGTAAAGACCTTCGAAGCGGATCTTCCTCGCACTAAACTCGTCCCGAGAGTCACTCTCAACCAAAAAATCTTCCAAAATTAAACCAAACGACCTCGAGGTATCGTCGTCCACTGCTCCGCCGACAGCCACCGACTAAACATTCTGCCCGGCGAAGATGTCATTTAAATACGGAAAAAACGATACTCTGCTTTTTAAACTTCGAAAAACCACTTTTCACCGCCGCACCCTGAGTTGAACTCAGGCGAGAGCAACATTCCGGCTTGGGGTTGAGATCGAGCGTGAAGAAAACGAGATCTACCTCGACTGTTTTTTTGGAGACGAGCGCGCGCGCGCGACATCAACAGCTGCGCTGCGCCAAAAAGGATCGTGAGGAGGTAGCAATCGAAGGGGGACAACTTCATAAGCATATCGCGCAGCTTTCGGCATGATCTGGACGATCGAAGACGACACTTTGCGGCAAGTTTTGCTACTGGTGGTGGACAGCGCAATATGACACTGAGTCGTGCTGAAATGCCTAAAAAATTAAATAAAAGTCCCAAGTCGGAGTTGACCAATTTTCAGTAGCTTTATATGAAAGTGCTAATTGGAATTGGAGTTTGCAAAGCCTGGATAGCTGGAGTCAGAGTTGGAATCTGAGATTGTTTTAAATAAAACTATGTCCACTGCGGGATTCACACAAAAAAAATTAAATAAATTTTCAAATGCAAAATCAAATTTGCATTAATTTTTTTATATTGTACATGGTTTTAAAGATAATTGCATTTTCAGAATGAAAATTTCGGACATTTTATAATTTATTTCAATTTTATGAAAAGTACTTAAGACGTATTTTGTTAGACAGTTTTTTACTACGATTTAATCTTCTAAAGCTTCAATTTTGTTAAACAACAGTTTTTCTCAGTACATTTTACAAACTACGATGTCTCGAAATCTATTGGTTCGATTTTCAATGTTAAACAAATTTTGTGATATGTTAAGCCTTCTTCAATAAAAAAAAATGAGTGAATATGGCGCTGGCTTCCTGTTTCACTTTAATAAATTTTCTTTAAATGTTTCATTTGAAAAAAATACAATTATATGTTGTTCAACTAAGTATATCAACTTTTTATACAATCTGTATAAATTTAAGGTAAACCTAACAAAATAATTCTATGTTTGATCAAAATTATTAATTTATAAAAAAACAATTTATGTACCCAATGAAATCCATTTTGCAATTTTGCAGTGTGATAAAAAGCAAAATCCAAATAAACTTATAAAATTGTTCATCTGAAAATGGTTATAAATTATAAGCTAAAATCAGTTTCCAGGTTACAATTTTTTTTTGTGGAAATGTTTTTGTTATATTGACCAAAAATTTACATAGGAGCAATTCTCTACGAAATCGGTATTTTTTTAGAATTTTCATTTTTGTATTTTTTAATCCGGCTGAAACCCTGAGAACCCAATTGACATCATTATTTTGTCCATGTAATTTTCCATACAAATTTGGCAGCTGTCCATTAGCCTGTCCCATTTTGAGGTCATGTCGAGGAATTTCAGGTGCTCACTTCTTAAATGATAGATTATGATGTTAGGAACAATGTTTTCTTAGACAAGAAAAAATAATAAAATACTTTCTCACACCCCCTAGTCAATTTACTAAAAAAAGTCACTTTTTTGAACAAATTTTCTAAAATCGCTTGGAATCAATACAAAAACTGCTTCGATCAGGTGTGTATTATCTTCAAACGATAGGTTTTTGTCCATAGATTAAGATGCACTATCAATATTGGACCAAAATTTAAGTTTTTGGACTCTCCCAGGCGGATTTGTGTCGAAAAAATCGCATTTTTTCGAAACTTTTTTCAGAAATAATCATTTAATTTAGGGTAGCCTATTTTTCCCAGTGAAACCAATGCATGCAGCTTGTAGGAAATTTCATGGCAAACATTTTTCCTTCTGAGAAAATCCAATTTCGACACTCCAGAGCCGAGATATTTGTGTTTTAGTGAGGAAAAAAGAGGCAATTTTCAAAATTTCTCAAAATTCAGAAGCAAGGCCTACTAATTACACGATGTAGCAAGCATATGTCTCAAAGGTCAGGGTATGCTTTTTTATAGTAATTTTGGCCGCTGAATCCGAATCTGAAATCAAATTTCGTGTAAACAGTGATGTTTTGGAGCTACACCCTTTCGGAATGTTATTTGCGTGTTTAAGAGGCAGTTTTTGTAAATATTGCTCGGTTTGTTCTAGAGGTCGTATCGTGGTGCTCCGATTTGGATGAAACTTTCAGCGTTTGTTTGTCTATACATGAGATGAACTCATGCCAAATATGAGCCTCTACGACAAAGGGAAGTGGGGTAAAAACGGGCATTGAAGTTTGAATTTTCCGAGGATTTCGAATATGACAAAAGTTAGACTAAAAACAGCCGCTATGGGACAATAACTAACGTTGTAAAATGTTTGTTCTAGAAAAATTGAAAAACTATGAGGAAAACTGCGATTGGCCAAAAAGTTATTACCGTAGGCTTATAGTCCATGAAATTCCCTAACTTTTGAACTTAAAGAGTATGGGTGTTGCTGACTGTTGCAAAAAGATATTGAGGTTTAAAAAAAAACATTTCTAACAGTAATTTGCAAAAGCTATGAGAAAATGTTAAACCAATCCTGGATGTCTATGGCTCATTCATTTTGAAGTGCTTCAAAAGACCTTTCGAATGCATCAAAGAGAGTTGGAATTGATGAAGTTTTACTAAAATGCGAGCAATTTTAAGATTTTTTATGTTTTTTGGACCTCGAACTTCAATGCCCGTTTTACCCCACTTCCCTTTGTCGTAGAGGCTCATATTTGGCATGAGTTCATCTCATGTATAGACAAACAAACGCTGAAAGTTTCATCCAAATCGGAGCACCTCGATACGACCTCTAGAACAAACCGAGCAATATTTACAAAAACTGCCTCTTAAACACGCAAATAACATTCCGAAAGGGTGTAGCTCCAAAACATCACTGTTTACACGAAATTTGATTTCAGATTCGGATTCAGCGGCCAAAATTACTATAAAAAAGCATACCCTGACCTTTGAGACATATGCTTGCTACATCGTGTAATTAGTAGGCCTTGCTTCTGAATTTTGAGAAATTTTGAAAATTGCCTCTTTTTTCCTCACTAAAACACAAATATCTCGGCTCTGGAGTGTCGAAATTGGATTTTCTCAGAAGGAAAAATGTTCGCCATGAAATTTCCTACAAGCTGCATGCATTGGTTTCACTGGGAAAAATAGGCTACCCTAAATTAAATGAACATTTCTGAAAAAAGTTTCGAAAAAATGCGATTTTTTCGACACAAATCCGCTTGGGAGAGTCCAAAAACTTAAATTTTGGTCCAATATTGATAGTGCATCTTAATCTATGAACAAAAACCTATCGTTTGAAGATAATACACACCTGATCGAAGCAGTTTTTGTATTGATTCCAAGCGATTTTAGAAAATTTGTTCAAAAAAGTTACTTTTTTTAGTAAATCGACTAGGGGGTGCGAGAAAGTATTTTATTATTTTTTCTTGTCTAAGAAAACATTGTTCCTAACATCATAATCTATCATTTAAGAAGTGAGCACCTGAAATTCCTCGACATGACCTCAAAATGGGACAGGCTACTGTCCATACAAAATTGATGTATGAAAATTCAAAAATCTGTATCTTTTGAAGGAAGTTTTTGATCGATTTGGTGTCTTCGGCAAAGTTGTAGGTTTGAATAAGGCATACACTGAAAAAAAATATACACGGTAAAACAAAAATTATTATTTTTTTTAAATGTTTTAGGGGACTTCAAATGCCAACTTTTCAGAAATTTCCAGGTTGTGCAAAAAATCTTTGACCGAGTTATGAATTTTTGAATCAATACTGATGTTTTCAAAAATCGAAATATTGGTCGCAAAATTTTTTCAACTTCATGTAAAATCAAATTTGCAATCAAAAAGAACTTCAGTGAAATTTTGATAAAGTGCACCGTTTTCAAGTTAAATCAATTTTTGGGTGACTTTTTTGAAAATAGTCGCAGTTTTTCATACTTTAAAATTAGTGCACATATTTGTCCACTTTTGAAAAAAATATTTTTGAAAAGCTGAGAAAATTCTCTATAATTTGCTTTTTTGAACTTTGTTGATACGACCCTCAGTTGCTGAGATATTGCCATGCAAAGGTTTAAAAACATGAAAATGGATGTTTTCAAAGTCTCACCCAAAAAATCCATCATTTTCTAATGTCGATATCTCAGCAACTAATGGTCCGATTTTCAATAATAAAATATGAAATATTTGTGAAATTTTCCGATCTTTTCGAAAACAATACTTCCAAAATTTTCAAGTCAAGACTACCATTTCAAATGGGCCTAACATTCAATATTACGCCCTTTTAAAATGTTAGTCTTTGTTTAAAAATTTTGAAAATATTTTTTTCGAAAAGAACGCAAAATTTCACAAATATTTCATGTTTTAACATTGAAAATCGGACCATTAGTTGCTGAGATATCGACATTAAAAAATTGTGGGTTGTTTGGGTGAGACTCTAAGTCATCAATTTTCCTGTTTTCAAACCTTTGCATGGCAATATCTCAGCAACTAAGGGTCGTATCAACAATGTTCAAAAAAGCATAATTTAGAGTATTTTCTCAGCTTTTCAAAAATATTTTTTTCAAAAGTGGGCAAACATGTGCACTTATTTAAAAAATGAATAACTGCGACTATTTTCAAAAATGTCACCTAAAAATTGATTTAACTTGAAAACGGTGCACTTTATCAAAATTTCACTAAAGTACTTTTTGATTGCAAATTTGATTTTACATCGAAAAATGAAGTTGAAAAATTTTTGCGACTGGTGTTTCGATTTTTTGAAAAAATCAGTATTGATTCAAAAATTCATAACTCGCTCAAAGATTTTTTGCACAATCTGGAAATTTCTGAAAAGTTTGCATTTTATGTCCTCCAAAACATATCAAAAAATAAAAAAATAAAAATAGTGTTTTTTGCAAATCAAGTTTTAGTGATAAAAAGTTAAATAAAAAAACACCAAATTTTTTTTATAGTGTATCATTTTTTCCAGTGTAGTCCGTATCCATACCTACAACTTTGCCGAAGACACCAAAACGATCAAAAAATTCCTTCAAAAGATACAGATTTTTTAATTTTCATACATCATTTTTGTATGGACAGCTGCCAAATTTGTATGGAAAATTATATGGACAAACTAATGATGCAAAATGGCTTCTTTGGGCCTACCGAAGGCACCAAAAAAGTTTCAGCCGGATTAAAAAATACAAAAAAAATCGAATGACCGAATCCCTCACATTTGGGCAATGACTGTTTTGAATTCAGGGTCCAGAAATAGTAAAGTGAAATGAAAAAAAAAATCACGATTTGTAAAATGCTTCTACAAACAACACAAAGAAAACCATTTTTTGATTGATACATTCTGAATCAAGATTTGAATGTTTTTTCTAGAACAAACATGGCCGCCAAATGGCCTTTCAGAGCCTTAAAGCTCAAACTATGCGTTGCACAATGCTCAATGCGTGATGCACGTCATACAAGTCACACAGCAATATCCACAGCGGTTATCGGACCACCAGACCAGCATTTTGTGGCTCGTAGTTGTGGCTTACGGTCCTGTCCAATTAAACCGGAGTGGCATTTCCTCGGATGACATGACGTGAGTTTCTATAATCACAGGACTTTAGCACCCATGGTTACAGGGAATCAATACCACGCAGTACACAGTTTCACGACATAAAATGACACGATTTTCCTGGGAAATTTGCCACATGCGGTGAATAAGCATGACTATTGAAAACCAATGTTTTTAATGAATAATTGCTTCCGGGTATGGAAGGAAACGATGGTGGCTGGAGAAAACAAACATTGCTCTGTTCAATTTTACTTATCATTGTCAAAATGAAGAATATGACAACTTTCCGTTTGGGGTCCGAAACCGTAGATGCTTATTAAGATACACTGAGAAAAACTTATTTTCACAAAATTTGAATATCAAAAGGCTTTATCTCAACACTCAGTTCGTTGTTCTCGTGCTATCTTGTCGCACGTGCATTGTGTGCCAAATTGAGTAAAGAACGTCATTTTGTGCAAGTTCTCAATGCCCAAATTCGATTTCAATCCTGAGATATTCAATAAAAACCGAAAAAAACCATGCATTGTTGTCACTCTGCATATGAAAGAAGTTTCAATCTTGTCGTGTTATCTTGACACACCCTGAAAATTATTGTAAGTGCGACAATTGGAAACGGATTCAAGTCAAACCGCGTTCACACGAACATGCCTGACTGTCGTAAACATTTTTAATCATAACTTGGCAACCAAATTCAACCAAACTTCGGGACAATGCACAGAAGGGTCAACCAAACAAAATGTGTTTGTTATTGTTTATATTGCACAGTGGTCAAGATCGCAAAATTAAGTGGAAAATGGATTTTACAAAAAATGGTGCAGTTTTTGGTGTCTTCAGAAGAGTTGTTGTAAATAAAAAGGGGCAACTTTTGGTTAGGTTGAAAATAAGAGTGGTTCATGATTAGGCTGGTACAAATATTTTTAAAAGTTTTTGTCACCCCCCCCCCCCCCCCCTTCAAAATTGGCCCGAAAAATCAGGGGGCAAAAAAAAATTTTTACAATAAACTTCAAAATTTCAATGAAAATTCAAGTGCAACCAACTGAAATCAAATTAAAATACATTCTCCTGCGTTTAAAATCATTTTTAGCATGTTTGGGTTTATTAAAAAATCTTAAGATTTTTTGAAAATTTTCGATGCAAAATCTTTTTTTTCGATACAATTTTTGTTTTTGTCAGATCTTAGATTTTTTGAAAACTAATGATTGCAAAACAACTGAACTAGTGTAAAATGCATTTTAAAACACTTTTTTCATTTAAATGTGAAGACTATGGCTTGTTATTAAAAATTTTATATTTTTTTTTTTTTTGCCCCCCCCCCCCCCCCCCCTTGACCTTGGCCAGGACCGAGGGACAAAAACTTTTTTAAATATTTGCATCGGCCTTAGGGTGATTTTGAAAATGTAACTTTTCGGGATTATTTTGGGAATTTTTTTGTCTTCTAAAAAGTAGTTGGGCTTTCCAATCCAAGCATCTATGTCGAAGACACCAAAATTTTATCTCGTAATCTATGCCTTCTACGACCAATGTTATAGAAAGCATCTAAACAAACCTTTAAAAAACAGTTTTTTGAATGTGACAATTCAGGGTTATGTTTTAGAGAAAAGCGATTTTGGGGGCACTTTTAGAACTCTAAAAAACACACATATTTATTTTTTAACAAGTCAATTTGGACCTAAGGGTCACAAGTTACAGCCATTGTAAGGTAAAAAAGATGCAAATTTAAAACTCAAATATATCGAAATGCCGCAAGCCAACTTTTAAGTGCCAGGTTTCATTTGAAAGAGGAGAGGAGAAATACACCCCTGAGATTTTTTTTCAGCGTTTGTAGTGCTGGATCTCCTCTTTCAAATGAAACCTGGTGCTTAAAATTTGGAGAGAGATATTTGAGCTTTAAATTTGCAACTTTTTTACCTTAAAATGGCTGTAACTTGTGTCCCTTAAGTTCAAATTGACTTGTCAAAAAATCAAAATGAGTGTTTTAAAGAGCTCTAAAAGTGTCCCCAATATCACTTTTCTCTAAAACATAACCCTGAATTGTCACTTTTCTCTAAAACTTAACCCTGAAATGCCACATTCAAAAAACTGATTTTTTAAAGTTTGCTCAGAGGCTTTCTATAACATTGGTCGTAGAAGGCGTAGATAACGAGATAAAATTGTTGTACCTTTGACAAAACTGCTTGGATTTGCAAGCGCAACAACTTTCTAGAAGACGACAAAAATCCCAAAAATAAACCTGTAAAGTTATATTTTCAAAATCACCCTAATCGTGAACCACCCTAATTTTCAACCAAACCAAAAGTTGCCCCTTTTTATTTACAACAGCTCTTCTGAAGACACCAAAGCTCCAAAATTTCACATTTTTTTGGAAAATCTATTTTCCACTAAATTTTGCGATCTGGACAAAGTTGGAAATTTAAAAAGGCTATCACACCATCTTTGCTGTCTGAATACTGAATAAATTTTGTCAGCCTTCCAAAAATATTTGCTTGCAGATGTGCTTTTCTGACATAAAGTATTTTTAAGCTGCAAAAAAATTATCATTTAAATTGTTCAATTTTCTTGAAAATTTGAAAAACAACAAAATATATACATTGGAAATTTATCTTCAAGTGAGAAATAGCCATATAAAAATCAGGAAATTGTTTTTCCCAGTAGCATTTTCTTCCTGGAAAGTACCACTAATCATAACTTACAACTTTGCCAAAGACACCAAATCCATCAGAAAATTCCTTCTTATGATACATATTTACGAATATTCACGAACACACTTTGTATGACGAACGATGAAAAATTGATTCTTTTGACATAAGTAATGCATGGACAAAGATTCATCGTAATGAAGAAATTCAAAGAAACGGCACAGCCATTTTTTTTACTCAAGACAAACTACATAACTGAAAGATATATTTCCAGTTTATCTACGCCCAGTCATTTCAAGTCCTTTCCTTAAGGGTTCGTTCAAAAATTACGTCCATGAATAGGGGGGGGGTCAGAGATTTGTGACAGCCCATGTTAAAGGTATAGGAAAAGTGCGTGACAGGGGGGAGGGGGGGCGGTCTGAAATCCCGAAAATCTCTGGACGTAATATTTGAACAAACCCTAAAACTGACGGTAGTCTGTATGGTTCTTTCCACACTTTGTTGCACGGCACCACTTGGCTTAAGCATTCCACTTGCACAAATATTTGACTAATGAGATCAAAGCTCGCAAATATAACTTCCAGAAGCGTCGTTCCAAACTCGTTCCAAACTGGATCCGTCTCAGTTCCGGTTCGAAAAAGCTTCTCGAGAGCTTTTCGTTGCACTTTTTTTTTCTCTCTCTTGTGAGGATGATATAATTCGAAGGTCGTTTTCGGTGGGTGTAAATCATGGCGTTTTTGGCCCCAGGCAAATATTAGCATAACTGCCCGTTGGCGAGCAAAAATTGAGCCGAGGGGGGATTGGAGAGCGTTTAATGGTGGCTTAACGTCAGCCTGAAGAGTCGTATTGGTGCGGCTTAAGTCACATAAAATGAACTAAAAAGCATGAAATCGAAGAAAAATGGCGCGAAAAAGTTTAGAACTTCTTAGGACTATTACGGAAGGATTAGGCATATTATGTGTTTCGAATGCTCGATTCGGCGCCATGTTAATTTCATTGGCCGGCTAGAGAGCTTTATGCTGGCACCACTGGCTGACATCGAGCAACGCGGATGTCGCTTTGACATTTGCGTGCTGGCGTGCATCGTATCGTAAACAATTTTGAAATTTTGGCAACATTAGATAACGATCGTTCTGCACCAAGACGGATTTCGAGAAACGCCCTGGACAGAAATGTGTTCCGTAACATATGACATATTCTTTTCGCGCTGAAAGAACAAAAAAACCAGAATTTTGGGTCCCAAATTGGCGGCGGCAGCTCGGCGACCTTCGGACGTTCTCAACCATTTAAATCAGATCTGAACCAGATTTTCAAGTATTTTGCCATGCCCACATATCCTCTGCGGTCTGCTAAAAGAAGATGACACTCGTGTCGTCCCACGCATACACGGCAAACGAAAAAGTTTGAAATCTTTGCTTAACAAGTCATGAAAGATTTTGAATTTAAAAATCACATGAAATACAATTTCATTGAAATAAGTTTTTTAAATCAGAAAATAATATTTTGTCCAAATCGTCAATTAAAATCAAATAAAATCTCATGTGTCTTTTCATCAAGTCTGGTCAAAAGTTGACCGGCAACGAAATTATGGGAAAGTAAAATATATATCAGACTTGGATTATTAAGTGGTAATGGCTCTTTTCGGCAAATTGAAAACTTTTAAAATTTGCCTCTTCCGACTATGCCCATATTTTGTTTGCGACTAAAAGCATCCCGGAGGCTGCTGCTGCTGCCTGCTTATGAAAATGGAGTTGGGATGAAAATCAAATATTCAAACTTTAAGCCACCCATAAATTGGTCGCACGTCTTCGGCAGCAGGTAGCCTCCTCTATTGTGGCTCCAGCATGGGAGGGTAGGGGAGAGATATGATAATTTGTGGGCCGAGTTTCGCGTCTTGGTCTCGAAATTGATTCAGGATGTTCAGGGATTAGCAGGGTTGTTGGAAGCTGACGGATAATGTCGGGTTCAGGCTCTGAGATAAGGTTCGGTGAAGAATTGGTGAAGCGTGACTCGAGATTAATCCAGTCTGATTTTGAGAACATTCTTTTTCCGGCAATTTTAATGAAAATATATGAGTACGAGTACGAGTATGAGTTGCGAGGGACAAGAGATGAGCAGCGATGGAAGAATATCCGCCAAAAGAAAATCTTTTGACTCTCAACTAGAGAAAAAATTGGAAGGGTACATGGTTCTCCTCTCTCGCGCACGGAAGATCGTAATTCAAAATTCAAAAATATCATCTTGATTATTTGTAAGAAAATAGATTTCACTACTACACATTCACGTGTAACGTCACACGTGACCAAGAAGATGAAAAATGTATGTAAACAAAACGAAATAAATACAGTGAGTCAAATATTTGTCCGTACCCCCCCCCCCCCCCCCAGGCAGAAAATGTTTGTGATATAAAAGTACATAAAATTCGACTAAAGTCATGTTTTATACATCAATCGACGCGGCAGAATGTCCTCTTTAAAACACTGTCATTGGATTTGCGAAAAACTTTTTCTAAAAAAATACAAAAATAGTTTACTGAAAAAAGTAAAAAAAAAGAGGTCAAATAATTGTCCGTACTCCTAATAAAAGTACAAAATCTGATCGATTTAAGTGAATCCATTTATGAAATGTTGTTTCTGTGTCAAACCTCTAGCCAGTTTGTGATAACTTTGAACTTCTGATAACTTTGTTTAGTTAGTTTATATTAAAAATTGGTTTAAATTTAGTTTTTTTAATTAAAACTTATCAAAACATTAGTTTATAAACAATTTTATGTTGTAAGAGTTTCTATTGAACAACTTTCAACAATATTTGTTCAAAATATACATTGTTTTCATCTTTTCTGTTGACATTTTTCGACCAAAAATACTGTTTCGGAACAATACCGTTAAACCATCCGGATTGTCCCGGAACCGGTTTAACCCCTCGGGGGGAAATTTTGTGGTGGTCAGATAGAGGACAAAAAAACCCACCTCTTGCAATTTGAAGCATCCAATTTCGTCCCCTACAGCCCGATTACGAGTCCCTAGTCTGAAATTTGAAATTTTCAAATTCCCCAAGCAAAACATTCTGACCCAGGACGGTACAGAAATTCTCAGCACGAAAAGTGATAATTTCAAATTTCAGACTAGGGCTCACTGTAAATGTACACTGTAACTGAAAATCGCACTTTGCTGAGTTCATTTTCGGGGAGGATACGAATTTTTCAGTTCATTACTATTTCACTTTTTGTTAAATCGTAGTCGAACTAAAAAAATCGTATGAAAAACTGCGAAAACGAACTCAGCAAAGTGCGATTTTCAGTGGCAGTAAAGGTGGTGTTAAAAATGAAACTCCCAAAAAATCTTCAAATGATTGATTTTTTTTCTAAAAGTTCGGTAGCGATTTACTTTTGCGTGTTTCGCCTCCTTTCTCTCTTTTGCGGGTGGAGAAAGTTCGCAAGCAAATAAGATTTTTTGTGATAGTCCCATCCTTGGAGTTGAAAGATGAGAGATGAGAGATGAGAGATGAGAGATGAGAGATGAGAGATGAGAGATGAGAGATGAGAGATGAGAGATGAGAGATGAGAGATGAGAGATGAGAGATGAGAGATGAGAGATGAGAGATGAGAGATGAGAGATGAGAGATGAGAGATGAGAGATGAGAGATGAGAGATGAGAGAGGAGAGATGAGAGATGAGAGATGAGAGATGAGAGATGAGAAAAAAATGAAATGAGCAAACGATAGATACACAATGAGAGGCGATATATAAGATAATTTACGTCATTTGATGGTCAACTCCAAGTTTAAGGGGAAGTTGTCTCCGCTGGATCGGATTTTCAGTTTTTTTATTTCCTCAACTCTGGCAAAAATCGGGTTTTGATTATTTCAAAAAACTAACCTTGTAGTGCGATAGAGGAGATTCTCAGCTTTCCGAAACACTATAGAACATTGAAGTTTTATTGATTTTATATATAGCTGGATTTCGGGCAATAAAAATGCGGTACGCCCAAAAAAATCGAAAATTTTTCCTTCCCCCCAGGATTACTCCCGTAAAATTTGACTTACCGCCTAAAGGAATCTTGCAAGGTTGTAGCAAATTTTCTTACGAGTAAAATGATACCATAACATTGATACTTTCTGTGAAAAATAAATGAGCTGGATTTCGAGTTTTGAAAATGTTTTGGATAAAAACGCGGCCAACAGCAGCAATCAGTCAACACACGCGGTGACCTTGAGACGGATGGAAGAACGAAAAGGGAGAAATAGCGGGACTCAGTAAAATCTGATTTGCCTTGCTTGTGATGTTGAGGAACATGTAGAACCGCGTGGCGTGAGTGCATGTGCACTTGGCATAATTATTATTGATTTATATTGAACAGGGGACCATCCATAAACCACGTGTATACTTGGGGGGAGGGGAGGGGGGGTTGTGGGGTTTTTGCGATTGTCCACGATCCATTGATTTTTTTTTGTATGGACGATTGCCCTCAAGGGCAGGGTGTGAGGTTGAGATTACAAAAAAAAATGTCTTGGTTTATGGATGGTCCCTAGCTCAATTCACGAATATACTGAATCAATTGTTTCTATACTGCCGCTCAAATCGAGTCCGTCCCATATGTAATTTCGTCAATTTTGAGTCAATGATTCAAAATCATGTGAACTATCAGAAAAACCTATAAAATTACGTAGTTTATTCCAGAGAACCGCAGGAAATATCATTTTTTGGTAAAATCCTAACACGAAGCCTTATGGGCGGGACAAATTTATCTTGCGTTTTTCTCGGCTTGCTGTTTATACATATGGGACGGACTAGATTAGAGCGGAAGTATAGTTCCTAGAGTTCTGTACATGCCATAACAGATTATAGAATTATTTCTTCGTAAATATGTGGAATCAATTGTTCGAGTAGTGATCTGAGAGACATTTCCACGCATTATGTAATTTGAGAATTGTTTTTCGTCAAGATGTTGAACTGATTGTTTTAATAGTCTGCCGGAGTTTCATTCCACAGATTAAAATATATGAAGATTTTTTTCATAAATATGTTAAACCAGTTGTTTCAATAATTAGCATAAAAATTGGTCCGATAAAAACTTTTTTTTATTAGTATCATGTAAAATTTTATTTTTTTTCAATAAGTGACTACGAGTACCTTCCACACAGAAAATAATTTAAAAAAAATCTTCAGTAATACATTCAACAATTTGATTCAATAGTTGACTGAAAATGTGTGTAACACAGTATGTGAATTGAGACTTTTTTATTCAAGATGTTGAACTAATTGTTGCAATAGTCTTCTGGAGCTTCTTTCGAAAGATTAATTTATACGAAGATTGTTTTATTTTTGCATAAATTTGTTGAACCAGTTGTTTCAAAAAAATTTATTTGTCATACCACAAACGAAAAAAATCTTTGGTAATATTTTTAAAATAACTGTTTTTTCCATAAATATTTTTTTCAGGAATACTTTAAATAATTTAAATAATTGACTAAGAATGTTTGTAACACAGTATGTGATTTGAGAATTGTTTTTTTTCAGGATGTTGAACTTTGTTTCAATAGTCTGCCTGGAGCTTCTTTCCAATGATAAATTTATATGAAGATTGTTTTTTTTTTTTGCATGAATTTGTTGAAACAGTTGTTTCAATATTTTTTAAAATTTATTTGTCATGTCATAAACAAAAAAAAAATTCCTTGGTAAAATTTTGAAATAACTGTTTTTTCCATAAATATTTTGTTCCAATAATTTGCAGTAATGATTGAGACTACCTTCCACACAGGAATACTTTCAATAATTTGTTTCAATAGTTGACTAAGAATGTTTGTAACACAGTAAGTGATTTGAGAATTGTTTTTTTTTTCAAGATGTTGAACTAATTGTTTCAATAGTCTACCTGGAGCTTCTTTCCAAAGATAAATTTCTATGAAGAAGATTGTTTTTGTTTTTTTTTTGCATAAATTTGTTGAACCAGTTGTTTCAATAATTTGTAAAATTTATTTTTCATGCCATAAACAAAAAAAATTCCTTGGCAATATTTTAAAAATAACTGTTTTTTCCATATATATTTTGTTCAGGAATACTTTCAATAATTTGTTTCAATAGTTGACTAAGAATGTTTGTTATACAGTCAGTGATTTGAGACTTTTTTTTCAAGATGTTGAACTAATTGTTGCAATAGTCTGCCTGGAGCTTCCTTCGAAAGATTAATTTATACGAAGATTGTTTTATTTTTCCATAAATTTGTTGAACCAGTAGTTTCAAAAAATTTGTTAAATTTATTTGTCATGCCACAAATGAAAAAAATCCTTGGTTATATTTTTAAAATAACTGTTTTTTCCATAAATATTTTTTTCAGGAAAACTGTAAATAATTTAATTAATTGACTAAGAATGTTTGTAACACAGTATGTGATTTAAGAATTGTTTTTTTTTCAGGATGTTGAACTTTGTTTCAATAGTCTGTCTGGAGCTTCTTTCCAATGATAAATTTATATGAAGATTGTTTTTTTTTTGCATAAATTTGTTGAAACAGTTGTTTCAATATTTTTTAAAATTTATTTGTCATGTCATAAACAAAAAAAAATTCCTTGGTAAAATTTTAAAATAACTGTTTTTTCCATAAATATTTTGTTCCAATAATTTGCAATAATGGTTGAGACTACCTTCCACACAGGAATACTTTCAATAATTTGTTTCAATAGTTGCCTAAGAATGTTTGTAACACAGTAAGTGATTTGAGAATTGTTTTTTTTTTCAAGATGTTGAACTAATTGTTTTAATAGTCTTCCTGGAGCTTCTTTCCAAAGGTAAATTTATATGAAAATTGTTTTTGTTTTTTTTTGCATAAATTTGTTGAACCAGTTGTTTCAATAATTTGTAAAATTTATTTTTCATGCCATAAACGAAAAAAAAATTCCTTGTTAATATTTCAAAAATAACTGTTTTTTCCATATATATTTTGTTCAGGAATACTTTCAATAATTTGTTTCAATAGTTGACTGAGAATTTTTGTTATACAGTCAGTGATTTGAGACTTTTTTTTTAAGATGTTGAACTAATTGTTGCAATAGTCTGCCTGGAGCTTCCTTCGAAAGATTAATTTATACGAAGATTGTTTTATTTTTGCATAAATTTGTTGAACCAGTTGTTTAAAAAAAAATTATTTGTCATGCCACAAATGAAAAAAATCCTTGATTATATTTTTTAAAATAACTGTTTTTTACATAAATATTTTTTTCAGGAATACTTTAAATAATTTAATTAATTGACTAAGAATGTTTGTAGCACAGTATGTGATTTGAGAATTGTTTTTTTTTTCAGGATGTTGAACTTTGTTTCAATAGTCTGCCTGGAGCTTCTTTCCAAAGATAAATTTATATGAAGATTGTTTTTTTTTTGCATAAATTTGTTGAAACAGTTGTTTCAATAATTTGTAAAATTTATTTGTCATGCCATAAACAAAAAAAAAATCCTTGGTAAAATTTTAAAATAACTGTTTTTTCCATAAATATTTTGTTCCAATAATTTGCAATAATGGTTGAGACTACCTTCCACACAGGAATACTTTCAATAATTTGTTTCAATAGTTGCCTAAGAATGTAAGTGATTTGAGAATTGTTTATTTTTTCAAGATGTTGAACTAATTGTTTCAATAGACTTCCTGGAGCTTCTTTCCAAAGATAAATTTATATGAAGATTGTTTTTGGTTTTTTTTTTGTAAAATTTATTTTTATGCCATAAACGAAAATAAAATTCCTTGGTAATATTTTAAAAATAACTGTTTTTTTCCGTATATATTTTGTTCAGGAATACTTTCAATAATTTGTTTCAATAGTTGACTGAGAATGTTTGTTATACAGTCAGTGATTTGAGACTTTTTTTTAAAGATGTTGAACTAATTGTTGCAATAGTCTGCCTGGAGCTTCCTTCGAAAGATTAATTTATACGAAGATTGTTTTATTTTTGCATAAATTTGTTGAACCAGTTGTTTTTAAAAAAAAATATTTGTCATGCCACAAATGAAAAAAATCCTTGGTTATATTTTTTAAAATAACTGTTTTTTCCATAAACATTTTTTTCAGGAATACTTTAAATAATTTAATTAATTGACTAAGAATGTTTGTAGCACAGTATGTGATTTGAGAATTGTTTTTTTTTTAGGATGTTGAACTTTGTTTCAATAGTCTTCCTGGAGCTTCTTTCCAAAGATAAATTTATATGAAGATTGTTTTTGTTTTTTTTTTTGCATAAATTTGTTGAACCAGTTGTTTCAATAATTTGTAAATTTATTTTTCATGCCATAAACGAAAAAAAAAATATCCTCGGTAATATTCAAAACATAACTGTTTTTCCATAAATATTTTGTTCAGGAATACTTTCAATAATTTGTTTCAATAGTTGACTAAGAATGTTTGTAACACAGTAAGTGATTTGAGACTTTTTTTTCAAGATGTTGAACTAATTGTTGCAATAGTCTGCTGGAGCTTCTTTCGAAAGATTAATTTATGTAACGATTGTTTTTGTTTTTTGCATAAATAAGTTGAACCAGTTGTTTCAATAATTTGCAAAATTTATTTGTCATGCCACAAACGAAAAAATCCTTGGTAATATTTAAAAAATGACTGTTTTTTTTCATTATATTTTGTTCTAATAATTTGCAAAATTTATTTATCAATTTCATAAAGCTGGTACAAACTTTATTGAAAGTAATTGTAATTGTTTTGAGAAATGTTTTTCGTCAAGATATTGAATCAATTGTTTCAATAGTCTGTCAGAGATACTGTCCACAGCATAAATTTTATGGAGATTGTTAGATAGTTAGTTCTTCGAAAATGTTTTCAACCAATTGTTTTTTTTATAATTTGCTGAGAGAACTTTTCATGTCATAAATGATTAAAAAAAAATTCTTTTAATATAAGTTGATTGGAGTCATTTGTATTAATAGAAACGGAGAGAAACCAATTTACGTCAATATTTTGTAATAAGTGTTTCAATGGTTTGCCGGAGGTATATTGCAAACAGAATTTAATTTCAGAATTATTTTTCTGTCAATTTGTTTTTATTAATTGCACTTCAAGCGTAGTAAGTGGTTTAGGCTGGTTACTTCGTCAATTAATAGAATCAATTGTTTAGAATTGTAAACAGGGGGTACATTCTAAAAAGTAATTGGTTTAACAATTATTACATTACCAATATTTAGAACAAATTGTTTCAAAAGTTTATTGGGAGCAATTCAAACGTATTATGTGATTTGAAAAACGTGTATGTCTACATTTTAAACCATCCTACATTATTTCATATACTTTTTGAGAAAACAAAAGCAAAAGCTGTCTGAAGGTGACTTTAGAACCACTTGTTTAAAAAAAATCTGTTAGAAAACTTAGTATAGTAATTGAATTTTGATTTTTAACTTAGCAATATATTGATCAAATTGTTTCTATAATTTACTGGTGATACTTCCTACAAAGCAATAGATTTCAAATCGGTGTCTAGATTTAAATGTTTGAGTTCAATTATTTTAAACATTCTTTTGCGTAACTTATCCACATAACAAGTTTATTTGTGAATCAATCAAAAATCAAAAAGTGATTAAAAAATTCTGTTTTCACTTATTCCTTTGTGATTGTTTTATTACTGAAAATGAATTCATCAATGATAAACCATGCCTCATTTATTCCTATTTTTCCTTATTTTTTATCAAAAGTGCAATTGTTTCATTCTCGTTAGTTATTGTTCACCCTTTTTACCAAAATTTAAAAAAAATATTCAAAACGGTTCGAGTTGTGAAAACTTTTGAATTATCGATTTCAAAAGTTTGACGGCTTGTTATTTTTATGTTATGGTTTTTTTCCTCCCTTGATCTCGGTTTGTTTGATTAAAAAAAATATATTTTTTGAAGACCTTTTTTGAAATGTTACGACAAAATGAAGTGTTGTGATTCCCTATTGATGGGTTTCGCTCTGATATTATATTGGCCGATACTGGCCAATTCATAGGTTACCCGAAGGATAACTGGAACCGGTTCCGGAGTGGAAAATTATATTGAAAAACCATTTTTGAATTGTTCTGACAAAATGATGCATTTGATACCCATATTGACGGGCTTTGCTTTAATATGATATTAGCCACTTCAAAGGTTCCTCGGGGGAAATCCAGAACCAGTTCAGAAGTGGCCAGTGGCCAGAAACATATTTTGGAAAAAAAAACATTTTTGAAATGTTCTAATATAATGAAGAATTATGATACCCATATTGATGGGCTTTGCTTTAGAGCCATTAGCCATTATGATATAAGCCACTGCAATGGTTCCCCGGAGGAAATTGGGAACAAGTTCCGGAGTGGCCAGTGGCCATGGAAAGGCAATTTATGAATTTCTCTGATGAAATGTAGAAATTGGATACTTATATCGACGGGCCTTGCTTTTATATATTGTTGACCACTTCATAGGTTCCCCGGGGGTACCCAGAACCGGTTCCGGAGTGACCAGGGTCTAAGAATTGACCTCAAATTATCTTTTCTTAGTTAGCCGTTCAAAATAGTGAAGTTTGATACCCATTTTGCCTATGTTTGATTGGATTAGGTACGGGTTTATATAAAAATACCAAAAGTACGTCGTTTATCGACCACCCAGTTTCTATGGATGACCTCCAAAAAATTACCATATTATCATAAGTTCAAAAAGTGTATTCCATATTTATTAAGTTGATAGTATCAACGCTTACTTGCTGTTGTGAGTGCGCGCTAAGTCAAACAAGCAGCAAATCTACTTTTATATTTTTAACTGCGCTGGACACTTTTTCGCTCATCCGCTTTATGCGCACGTTCCCGCATGTCGTTGGGCAGTGGCAGGAAAAAAACGGATTCTCGCGCGTTCAACTTCCCCTTAAGCTTCATCATTTAGTCAAATTGGACACGCATGTATGAATATATTTAACAAGAAACATTTCGTAACGGAATACTACTTTCCAACCATCCATCAAGTATTACTAAACGAAACTACGACGAGTTTTTCAAGTTTATTCAAAACCGCTAGAAAACGCTAGCTGAAGGTCACGGAAAGGCCGCTCATCCATATATGTTAATCGACGAATAATTAAAACTTTATCAAACGCGCAGTCAAAACGGTTCCCTAACGAGTCACCCTTTACCTTCCCAGACCGGCTGGCATTGGCAATGAACTTTGAACGGTTGACTTTTACTACATAATAAACTAATTTTCTGCCTTAGAAATTAAGCATCATCATATCTGATTTCCAAATTTATAGCCATCATTGGAAAAGCTAATTTATGACGCTGGCTTCAAATTGACGCGTAGAACCGACACCTTCCCGATCGGCGAAAGTTGGGAAATAGCTGTTTGAGTTGCTGCCAAATTACCGGTAGCTACGGGGCCGATAAAGGATCCAGACTCTAATCCGTGCCAATTCTCGGTAGCACACCTCGCTTTCGAAAATATCTCAAATTTCATCATCCGGGGGGTAGGGACATCGCATCACATGATGAATTCTGTCGGCAGATCCAGCCAATTCGTTTCCAACGTGTAACTCCCACGTCGAAACAGGTTTTGTTTGCTTGAAATTGTTGTTTGATGAAGGGTTTTCTCATTCATATTTATGGGGCCCAAATTTGAAGGAGGTACGATTAAAAGCATCCGCCAAACAGGCGATCGATTTTATGATTAACTTCCAATGGACAAACAATTATTTTAGAAATTTTACATTTTGAAATGTTTGCATTCTAACAATTCTACATTCTACGGAAAATTCTAGTACTCTAGAAATTCTAGACACTCAAATACTTCGAAGAAGCAACTCTAATCGGACCAAATTTCCACACATACCCGGATCGGACCAACCCACGTGTGCTAAATCGCCCAACATCGCGTGGAATCTCTACTCTATTCCGAGCAACGCCCGCAGTCGACAAGCTTCGGATAGGAATCTGTGCTGTGCTGCCACAGCCAATATCGAAATCGTTGCTCACTGTGTTGCCGGTTGTTCAGTGTCACCATGGCAATAAAATCTGGATGATAGCCTGTGTCATTCGGCAGCGCCGCGTGAAATATGAACACACGCCAACCAACCAACCAGGCGTAATCGAGCGCGAAACTAGCCTGTGAGCATCAGCAGCAGCAAGTTTCGGATAACATTCCATCTCCAACTCTACAAAAAAAAGCATGGTGGGAGCCTAAAGCGTGAGTGGGATGCTGAAAAGAATTAGAATTCGAATCGAAGAATTACCATTTAGCAACAATGCTGAAGAGGAACAAGTTTTGCAATCTGACCATCGAAGAATTCGATGATTGGGGGTGGATTAAGATTGCGGAAAATCTGATTCATCGAAAGATTGAAAAAAAAAAGGTTTGCATGCTAGGTCAAAACGTACATGTTCTGTCACGTCACCCCTTAAAACTAATAGAATAATGTTTGCATACTCGAACAACTTTGCAAACCAAACAAAGTTTCCCACAAAAATCTGTTTTCAAATAACTATTGAATTGGTTGAAACTACCCTTGCATCGACAAGTTTCCGCGAAAAAGTACCCCATCTAAATTGCTCCTTTTCGAGGAAACGTGCAATCTTGTTCCGTTGGAAAGAGTAAGTTTTCAAACTCAGTACAAACCCAAATGTTGTATACGTCGTTTCCAGAAAAGTGCCACCCTTTACTGTGCTCAGCGACCATCTTTCTTTATGACTTTCGTTTAAAAGATCAACATTCGGTGTAAAACGACAAATCCTTGACCAACAATAATTTTTCGATGAATTTTCAGTACCTTTCAGAAAGAAAGCTGATAATAATTTGATCGAAAAACAAATCTTTTCCGAAACCAATCATGCAATCCAATTATAGCCGTTATAAAATGCCATAAGCACTCGACTTGAAAGTTGAACGTTTCCAATGAAGTGCATGGCAAAGCTCCTTAGCTTCAGAATCAGACTCTGAAGTCAGGTAAAGCTTATCGTAAGGCAACTTTGGAATATCTTATTCCCGGAATTGATGCATGGGAAATAAATTGCAACATTCAAGTATGTCTTGAGCGTTACTAGGAGACTAGGAGTAAGTTTTTCAATTGCAAATTTCTTAAACATAACGGTAAAGCTGTGTTAAAACTGTTTTTTTTATTTTGGAGAATTTATTTAATATTATCACACTGCTAATACAAAATATCACAAAATTCACAACTATTTTTTTGGAGTGGAGGTTCTTTAGCTGAAAAAATTAGATCCGTTTTTTTTTTTTGTTTGGCCATCAGGGTGACTTACGCCGTGTAAGGGTGGTCCGAAAAATGGCCATTTTCATCAATTTTCACAAAAAAAAAATATATTTTTCAAAAATTCATAACGTCGTTAAATTTTAACCGATTTTAGCTGCCTTGGGCGCAAATGAAAGATGATAAGTTTGACTATCAAGAAAAAAAAAGTTTGGCGTTTCAAATGGCGGGAAAATTGGCAAATCCTCAAAAAAAACTTTATTCTTTAAAACTGCGATAACTTTCAAATTTCAATTTTTTTTTCTGTTTCTTGTTTTTGTGAGCAGTACGTCGAAAAAACCCGGATTTTAATTTCAAAAAAACATATCTTGGAATCCTGTTGATCAGCTATGTTTAATTAACAAATTTTCCATTTTTTGTGAAAAACATGAGAACGAAAACAAAGGTCCATTTGAAAAAAATCACATTTTGCCCCCTTTCCTCCCTTTAATACCCATGAACTATATCCAACGTCGAATTGATCGTTGTTGAAAGGTAGACCAAATCTTAGCTTAGGATAGAACTAAAATAAATTTACTGAAAATCCAAAAAGTAGAAATCGTATTCAACAGATCCAAAAGTTAGGTAACTATAGTTCAGGGACCATCCGTAAACCGCATTGACACTTATTTTTTGGAAATCAACAATTTTTTTGTATATTTTTCTATTTATTTATTTTTAGAACGATATAAACAATACACTAATTTTGTTGTTCTGTGTCATGCAAATATTGTGTGTATAACAAGTCTAAAACAGCTGTCCTAGTTAGCCCCAGGTGTCCAATTGTTCAAAAAATCCGATAATGCAATCCATTTTCGGATTCGAACTCATTTTCCTAGAGACAATCATGAAGCTTAGAGAGTATTTAAACAAATCTATTTATTATTTCTTCCCTTCATGTTTTCATAATTAAGATAAGTGTTTTTCAAAATCTTTAAAAAAAATGTTGAAAATAACTTACTGAAGTACTTTGAACACTTCTCTACCAAACCAATACGTATTTTAAATTTGGCAATAAAAGTCATTGTCACCCCTGCTTACGGTACATAAAACAAACAAGAATGTATGACAAAAGGTCGAAAGACATAAGGTCGAATGGACAAAAGGTCGAATGCCAAAAGGTCGAATGGACAAAAGGTCGAATGGACAAAAGGTCGAATGGACAAAACGTCGAAAGGACAAAAGGTCGAATTAAAAAAAAAACATTACAAAACAAAACTTTTGATTTGAGCCTAAAAACACAAGTACTGATTTGAACGCTTTTATTTACTTTCACTTGTATAATGTTAAAAATTTAGAGGTCTTCTGAATATAAACTTGCCCCCGGACTGTTGGTGACTTTTTGAAAGGGGGAGGGGGGGGGGGGTTGTTAAAGGGGGTTTATCTTGAAAAATATAAATAAATACGATCGTTTTGCCTTCCTCACTGAGGTAAGGCTATAATCCTGCTCGAAAAATGAACTTTTGAAATACAGCTCGTAGACCTATATTCATGTATACCTATCGACTCAGAATCGAAAACTGAACAAATGTCTGTGTGTGTGTGTGTATGTGTGTGTGTGTGTATGTATGTATGTGTTCAAAATTCTTGCCAAGTTTTCTCAGCACTGGCTGGACCGATTTTGATCAAACCGGTTGCATTCGACTTGGTTTAGGGTCCCATACATCGAAAAACGAAACGAAACTATTGGCACTACGCCCCCCGGGGCATGGCCTTCCTCTAACGTGGGATTTCTGCTCCAGCGCCTCTGACGAGACAGGAGAAACCGGGACCGACGTTTTACTTCACCATCCGATAGAAGCTCAGTGGATAAGGCGGGAATCGAACCCGCGTCTCATAGCATCATCGGGATCGGCAGCCGAAGCCGCTACCCCTGCGCCACGAGACCCATACATCGCTATTGAATTGTTTGAAGTTTCGATAAGTAGTTCAAAAGTTATATATAAAAATGTGTTTTCACATTTAACCGGATCTCATTTATATGCATGAAAACTATGTCCGGATCCATCATCCAACCCATCGTTGGTTAGGTAATCGAAAAACCTTTCCAACGAATCCAAAACACTGAAGATCTGGCAACCCTGTCTCGAGATATGGCCACTTAAGTGATATTGATGCACTTTTTGGAAGCCGAATCTCACTTAAATGTATGTAAACGAAGTCCGGATCCATCATCCGACCCATCGTTGGTTAGGTAATCGAGAGACCTTTCCAACGAGTCCAAAACATAGAAGATCTGGCAACCCTGTCTCGAGATATGGCCACTTAAGTGATATTGATGCACTTTTTTGAAGCCGGATCCCACTTAAATGTATGTAAACTATGTCCGGATCCACCATTCGACCCATCGTTGGTTAGGTTATCAAATAACCTTTCCAACGAGTCCAAAACATTGAAGATCTGGCAACCCTGTCTCGAGATATGGCAACTTAAGTGATATTGATGCTCTTTTTGGAAGCCGGATCTCACTTAAATGTATGTAAACTATGTCCGGATCCACCATCCGACCCATCGTTGGTTAGGTAATCGAAAAACCTTTCCAACGAATCCAAAACACTGAAGATCTGGCAACCCTGTCTCGAGATATGGCCACTTAAGTGATATTGATGCACTTTTTGGAAGCCGGATCTCACTTAAATGTATGTAAACTATGTCCGGATCCTCCATCCGACCCATCGTTGATTAGGTTATCAAATAACCTTTCCAACGAGTCCAAAACATTGAAGATCTGGCAACCCTGTCTCGAGATATGGCCACTTAAGTAATATTTATGTACTTTTTGGAAGCCGGATCTCACTTAAATGTATGTAAACTATGTCCGGCTCCACCATCCGACCCATCGTTGGTTAGGTAATCGAAAAACCTTTCCAACGAATCCAAAACACTGAAGATCTGGCAACCCCGTCTCGAGATATGGCCACTTAAGTAATATTTATGTACTTTTTGGAAGCCGGATCTCACTTAAATGTATGTAAACTATGTCCGGATCCACCATCCGACCCATTGTTGGTTAGGTAATCAAAAAACCTTTCCAACGAGTCCAAAACACTGAAGATCTGGCAACCCTGTCTCGAGATATGGCCACTTAAGTGATATTGATGCTCTTTTTGGAAGCCGGATCTTACTTAAATGTATGTAAACTATGTCCGGCTCCACCATCCGACCCATCGTTGGTTAGGTAATCGAAAAACCTTTCCAACGAATCCAAAACACTGAAGATCTGGCAACCCCGTCTCGAGATATGGCCACTTAAGTAATATTTATGTACTTTTTGGAAGCCGGATCTCACTTAAATGTATGTAAACTATGTCCGGATCCACCATCCGACCCATTGTTGGTTAGGTAATCAAAAAACCTTTCCAACGAGCCCAAAACATTGAAGATCTGGCAACCCTGTCTCGAGATATGGCCACTTAAGTGATATTGATGCTCTTTTTGGAAGCCGGATCTTACTTAAATGTATGTAAACTATGTCCGGCTCCACCATCCGACCCATCGTTGGTTAGGTAATCGAAAAACCTTTCCAACGAATCCAAAACACTGAAGATCTGGCAACCCCGTCTCGAGATATGGCCACTTAAGTAATATTTATGTACTTTTTGGAAGCCGGATCTCACTTAAATGTATGTAAACTATGTCCGGCTCCACCATCCGACCCATTGTTGGTTAGGTAATCGAAAAACCTTTCCAACGAATCCAAAACACTGAAGATCTGGCAACCCCGTCTCGAGATATGGCCACTTAAGTAATATTTATGTACTTTTTAGAAGCCGGATCTCACTTAAATGTATGTAAACTATGTCCGGCTCCACCATCCGACCCATTGTTGGTTAGGTAATCGAAAAACCTTTCCAACGAATCCAAAACACTGAAGATCTGGCAACCCCGTCTCGAGATATGGCCACTTAAGTAATATTTATGTACTTTTTAGAAGCCGGATCTCACTTAAATGTATGTAAACTATGTCCGGATCCACCATCCGACCCATTGTTGGTTAGGTAATCGAAAAACCTTTCCAACGAATCCAAAACACTGAAGATCTGGCAACCCCGTCTCGAGATATGGCCACTTAAGTAATATTTATGTACTTTTTAGAAGCCGGATCTCACTTAAATGTATGTAAACTATGTCCGGATCCACCATCCGACCCATTGTTGGTTAGGTAATCAAAAAACCTTTCCAACGAGTCCAAAACATTGAAGATCTGGCAACCCTGTCTCGAGATATGGCCACTTAAGAGATATTGATGCTCTTTTTGGAAGCCGGATCTCACTTAAATGTATGTAAACTATGTCCGGATCCACCATCCGACCCATCGTTGGTTAGGTAATCGAAAAACCTTTCCAACGAACCCAAAACACTGAAGATCTGGCAACCCTGTCTCGAGATATGGCCACTTAAGTGATATTGATGCTCTTTTTGGAAGCCGGATCTCACTTAAATGTATGTAAACTATGTCCGGATCCACCATCCGACCCATCGTTGGTTAGGTAATCGAAAAACCTTTCCAACGAATCCAAAACACTGAAGATCTGGCAACCCTGTCTCGAGATATGGCCACTTAAGTGATATTGATGCACTTTTTGGAAGCCGGATCTCACTTAAATGTATGTAAACTATGTCCGGATCCTCCATCCGACCCATCGTTGATTAGGTTATCAAATAACCTTTCCAACGAGTCCAAAACATTGAAGATCTGGCAACCCTGTCTCGAGATATGGCCACTTAAGTAATATTTATGTACTTTTTGGAAGCCGGATCTCACTTAAATGTATGTAAACTATGTCCGGCTCCACCATCCGACCCATCGTTGGTTAGGTAATCGAAAAACCTTTCCAACGAATCCAAAACACTGAAGATCTGGCAACCCCGTCTCGAGATATGGCCACTTAAGTAATATTTATGTACTTTTTGGAAGCCGGATCTCACTTAAATGTATGTAAACTATGTCCGGATCCACCATCCGACCCATTGTTGGTTAGGTAATCAAAAAACCTTTCCAACGAGTCCAAAACACTGAAGATCTGGCAACCCTGTCTCGAGATATGGCCACTTAAGTGATATTGATGCTCTTTTTGGAAGCCGGATCTTACTTAAATGTATGTAAACTATGTCCGGCTCCACCATCCGACCCATCGTTGGTTAGGTAATCGAAAAACCTTTCCAACGAATCCAAAACACTGAAGATCTGGCAACCCCGTCTCGAGATATGGCCACTTAAGTAATATTTATGTACTTTTTGGAAGCCGGATCTCACTTAAATGTATGTAAACTATGTCCGGATCCACCATCCGACCCATTGTTGGTTAGGTAATCAAAAAACCTTTCCAACGAGCCCAAAACATTGAAGATCTGGCAACCCTGTCTCGAGATATGGCCACTTAAGTGATATTGATGCTCTTTTTGGAAGCCGGATCTTACTTAAATGTATGTAAACTATGTCCGGCTCCACCATCCGACCCATTGTTGGTTAGGTAATCGAAAAACCTTTCCAACGAATCCAAAACACTGAAGATCTGGCAACCCCGTCTCGAGATATGGCCACTTAAGTAATATTTATGTACTTTTTAGAAGCCGGATCTCACTTAAATGTATGTAAACTATGTCCGGATCCACCATCCGACCCATTGTTGGTTAGGTAATCAAAAAACCTTTCCAACGAGTCCAAAACATTGAAGATCTGGCAACCCTGTCTCGAGATATGGCCACTTAAGAGATATTGATGCTCTTTTTGGAAGCCGGATCTCACTTAAATGTATGTAAACTATGTCCGGATCCACCATCCGACCCATCGTTGGTTAGGTAATCGAAAAACCTTTCCAACGAACCCAAAACACTGAAGATCTGGCAACCCTGTCTCGAGATATGGCCACTTAAGTGATATTGATGCTCTTTTTGGAAGCTGGATCTCACTTAAATGTATGTAAACTATGTCCGGATCCACCATCCAACCCATCGTTGGTTAGGTAATCGAAAAACCTTTCCAACGAATCCAAAACACTGAAGATCTGGCAACCCTGTCTCGAGATATGGCCACTTAAGTAATATTTATGTACTTTTTGGAAGCCGGATCTTACTTAAATGTATGTAAACTATGTCCGGATCCACCATCCGACCCTTCGTTGGTTAGGTAATCGAAAAACCTTTCCAACGAATCCAAAACACTGAAGATCTGGCAACCCTGTCTCGAGATATGATTACTTAATAAGACATGAATGCCACAAAAGTGGTAAAATGTCTATAATAAAAAAAAAATGATTACTTAAGTTATATATGTGTACGTTTTCTCTGGATTCAAAAAAATTGCTGAAATATGTGTACAAATCACTCCTATTACCCATTGTTGATTAAAAGTGAGGAAGGCATCAAACACATAGGTGGATTAAGTTAGTTTTTTTATACATACAGCTATGTTTTTGAGGTCAGATTTTTCTTAGGATCTTTTTTGACCATGAAAGAAAGTTTGAAAAAGGAGAGAAAACCTCCAAAAATATTTAAAAAATGAGGCTTTTTCATTTCTTGAAACTATTTAAATTTGAAAGAATGTAAAAGTTTCTAAAATATTCCACCTTTTTTTATAAATAAAATGAAAACTTACAAAATATTTAAGAAAAAGTATTTTAAAAAAAGAACCGCTAATTTTTGAAAGAATGGAAAAATTTACAAAATCATTACGACTGTCAAGAATCAGTTTTTTTTATTTAAATAAGAACTTTAAAAAATATTTTAGAATTCGAACTTTTTTTGGAAAGAACTGCTCATGTTTGTAAGAATGGGAAAACTCACAAAAACATTACGACAGTCAAGAATATGTTGTTAAATTTAAAAAAAAATGAAAAAATATTATAGAAGTTGACCTTTTTGGAAAAACAGCTCATGTTTGAAAGAATGGAAAAAACTTACAAAAATATTTTGACAATCAAGAATAGGTTGTTTTCAAAAATAAAATTAAACTTCCAAAATATTTCAGAAGTTGAACTTTTGTTTTGAGGAACTGCTCATGTTTGAAAGAATGAAAAAACTCACAACAATATTTTAACAACCAAGAATAGGTTTTTTTTTTAAATAAAATTCAAAGCTAAAAAAATATTTTAGAAGTCGAACTTTTTTTGGAAGAACAGCTCATGTTTGAATGAATGGAAAAACTCACAAATATATTTTGACAATCAAGAATAGGTTGTTTTAAAAATAAAATAAAAACTTAAAAAATATTTAAGAAGTCGAACTTTTTTTTGTAAGAACAGCTCATGTTTGAAAGAATGGAAAAACTTACAAAAATATTACGCAAACAAGAAAATCAGTCTTGTTTGTAAGAAAATATTTTTTCAAGAATTTTTTTGAAGTTTATAATTATAATTATTTATTCTATGTTTTTACATTCCACCTTTTGTCCTTTCAACGTTTTGTCCATTTGACCTTTTGTCCACTTTCGACCTTTTGTCCATTCGACCTTATGGCTTTCGACCTTTTGGCATTCGACTTTTTGTCCATTCGACCTTATGTCTTTCGACCTTTTGTCGCACATCCGAATTTTTTTCATAAATTCAGCGAAAAATACAATACAATCCATAAACGCCGTATTTTTTTTAAATTTCTGAAGTTATTTGATTCTGATCAATAGAGCTAGTGATTTTTCGCGATTTCGCGGAAGCCGCGTAATCCGTGAAATTTGGCCCTGGCCGTGAAATTTAGTACATACCGTGAAATGCCGCAAAATTTTAAATAATTATTAGAAAAATTTCTTTTCCGAGCAATGAAGTATTGATTTTTTTTAATCGTACACTTCACAAGTTCCCATATATTGAAAAAAAATGCAATGCAAATTGAAAACAGATTTTTGTTTAAATATTGTTTATTACAATATTCTTTGATGTACAGATAATTTATTGCAAAATTTCTTGAATCCGCAAAATTCAAAACAACAGTTAAAGAGAAAAAATGAGCTGTATTATTTTTTAATCAAATCAAATGTTGCTCCAGATATAACGTGAGATAAATGAGAAAAATAATTTTTATATTTTGATTATAAATGAAGTTTTATCGTCAATTGGTTTCGAATACAATACATGTTGAAATAAAATTTACTTAGCATTTTGTATGGTAACATAATTTTCTGGAATTTATGAGTATTGTGTGAGCAGCAGTGCCGGGAAGATGGATTTTTGTGGTGTTCTTTTTGTGCTGTATTCGTGGTCGTGTTTATGTCGAATTCTGTGGAAGGTGCGAAGCCGCGTGTTTGGATTCTTGTGTCTCTGTTGTTTTATTTGTGGTTCCATCTGGAGTATTAGTTTTTAAATTATTGTTATTTTTTACAGCTTCCTGGAATTATTTTAAATAAAATGTCTACGTGTAAATTTATCTACTCACTATATGATTTATTTAAATGTTCATATTATTCCTTGTCGTATTCCTCTCCTGTAACATACCATCTCCTCATACCGTATATGTTTAAATTGCCTAAATTAACGAAACTTTCTAAAACAGCGTGGGAACCATCCGGAGCATTTATATTTTAAATAACTGTTTTTTTTACAGCTTCCTGGAATTATTTTGATTATATTTATTATATTTATCATATTTATTATATTTATTCTATTTTTTATATTTATTATATTTATCATATTTATTATATTTATTCTATTTACTGTATTTATTTTATTTATTATTTATTATTATAACAAAACTATATGCTTATTAGATAATACACTACAGACTCACATTTACACTTACAAACATCCAAATCATTTAATACAATACGAATTCAACCATTTTCATCGGCCCGATGAAATTCCTCTAACCCCCATCCCGAACCTCCCAAAAATATTCCGTTCACTTTTAAAAGTCGTATGGGTTCCCTGCACTTTTGCCACTAGTGAACAACAAAAACATCCCCTCCCAAATCCTCACGGGACTGTATGGGCGTAGCCTTGGAGCACAGTGTGGAAATTTACGTTCATAGATATTTTTGGATGTACCGGGCAGCAATCAAATTGTCTAAGAATATTAAATTGACCATTGTGGCACCCCCTACAGCGTGGTGCAGACCCGTAATGCTATGCTATGCTATGCTATGCTATGCTAACATAATTTTCTGGAATTTATTAATAAATGTGAACAAATACTACCAATGAAATAAGCCTGAACTTTGTTTTAATGCAACAATTCTCTTTTGCTGAAATATATGAAAATAAACAATATTTGTATAACATTTATTTTGCTGATTCTTATTTTGGGATTTGCTTCGTTTTAGAGATATTTGAGCAAAATCAATTTCTAAAATTTCAGTTAAATTTAAAAAGCTGAATGATAATTCAGCTTTCAAAATTTCTGCATAATTTCAAAAAATCAGACCTATATATTTTTTTATAAATATAAAAATATAAATATATTTTTATTTGTATCCTGAACAACTGCTTACTTTTTCAGACACTTTTCTGTACATAATTATGTCTAAAAAGAACATTTTTATGTTTATTTTGAGCAGATTTTAGAGTGCCGTGAAATCCATGGTTTCAAAAACTAACATGCCGCGTAATTTGGATTTTTACCGTGAAAAATCACTAGCCCTACTGATCAATAAAGTGAAGTTTAATTTTTTTGATTTGAAAAAAAGAAGTTAAAAAATACGTTCACTCAAATCAAAATAAGACTGGCCTTGTCTGCTCCGACGGTCCCGGCCTTAGCTGTTGTTTGGCCGTTAAGTCATTCCAGGTGTAAGAGTCGTCTCCATGCCATAAGTACAAACAAAACACCAAACCAAACCCGCTCCGGTGGAATCGCTGGTGGCGGTTGGACTCGCAACCCCAAAGGTCGTTTGTTCGAACCCCGGGGTGGAAGGTTCCTTAGAGTAGAAAGAGGTTTGGGTGCCCTCCCCAGTCAAGCCTATAGAGACCACAAACGACCTGGGGGTCGTGAATGTGGATGGTTTGATTTCATTTTTTATTTTTTTTATTTTGAGGATTTTCGACCAAGTTTTCCCTTGTTTTTGTTCAGTTTTGTTTAATTACTTTATAAGAACCTTCTCTTCACCAGCCAATCACAAAGGTTTTAAAATTGTTATTTCGGTAAATAAAATGAATTGAATTGAAAATATGAAATTAATTGAAAAAACTAGCCTTCTTTTCTTAAATGAATCGTTACGATTGTACCGTCAGTGGGTGTGACATTGGGTCTGGGGGGTGAGATTGAGTCAAAATATGTTTTTACGGATTTTACCATTTCTCAGGTACTTCTCAATGCAACTAAATTCTGTTAAAAGGGTTGTGCAAGGGACATCATAAGATGACTTGGCTGAAAAAACTCGTTCTTAGAACAAATCCTGTCATTTTAGCAGCTGTCTAAAGTTGAGTTACGTTTTTGGCCAAAAATGACCTCTCAACCTCAACTTTTTAATTTTTTTGTTGGAATTGATCAAAAAGTACTCAAATGTTTGAAAATCGCTTCTTCAAACATTTAAGCATGTCAATACGATTCCCTCGAACAAGAAACACTGTTGAATGACTTGTTTTTAACATATCTTTGTATTTGAGCATCATTTTAGTTTCATTTGACTCAATGCCACCCCCTCTAAGAGGTGAGATTGGGTCAATTTTCAAAGATTGCCATTTAAGGTAGAGTCCATCAAATTACACCATATTTTGTGAAAATGTTAGTAAACTATCTAAGAACAATTCTACGATGAAAGATTTTCGTTGTTATTTAAGAGCGAGTCCACGAGCAAAGCATACCCATCTCGCATCGACCAATCTCCTGAAATTTTCAGGGGTTTTTTGTACATATAAAACTAGCATCTGGCCAAAATATGAGCACTCTAGGTCAACGGGAAGTGGGGAACCGAGTTGATATCTGGATGGAACACTTTTTTATTTGAGTTTGAAAATTGTGCTATTTTTTCACTAAAATGCCCTTTAGATTTAACCAACTGGGAAGCTTCTCCCTGCATTTTGTTGCATTTTTTAAGCCCTTTCAGATACATTTTGAATTTTTAAATTAAATTGAATTTTGCCTGAGTTATAGCCTTTTTATGATTTTTGACGTTTTTGAATCTTCAAACTTTGTGTCCCGATTTGCCCCACTTCCCGTTGACCTAGAGTGCTCATATTTTGGCCAGATGCTAGTTTTATATGCACAAACAACCCCTGAAAATTTCAGGCAGATTGGTGAGGTTCAAACGACGTCCCATACAAAGGGGTATGCCCTGTTCGTGGACTCGCTCTTAAATTGTTTTTGTTATTAAGAAATTACGAGAGGTGTATCGTTTTTTGACCCATAGTCACCCCCACTGACGGTATCACGGTATCAACATTATCGAAAGTAAACTTTGAGTCCTCAACCATGTATTATTTTATAAGGTTTGTATGAAACCCGAGTGAATGCTGGCTGACCGAACTTTTATCTTATTACAATGTATTTCACCCCAGCCAAAAACCTCAGATATTTTTTATAAAAGGATTTTATTTTCATATCACTTCATAATCACTCCCTTAACCTAAATCCCTCACTAGAACATCCATCACAAGCATTCTTGTACTTAACACTAAAGTCCCTTAAAACTATTTACACTCTCTGTACATTGCACTTCACACAATCAAAGAACCAACGGTTCACTGCCTACCGCACTGCCCCGGGGAGAACGCTGGCAGGGCAAACTTGCCGCTGGACTCGACGCCTTCCGGCAGGCTGTCGCTGATCAGCACCGGCATGTACGCATACTTTCCGTTAGCGGGCTTGCTCTTCTTCTCGCGTGCCTCCTTGGCGGCCAGGTCGTTGATCAGGTTGTTCAGCTTGGCCTTGAGCTGCTCCAGTTCCGCCTTCAGATCGTCGCAAACGTGGGCACAGTCCGGTTGGTGGTGCGGCACGAACGTTTCCTGCACGTTGCTCGAGTCGGAGAATTCCGGTTCCAGCGGGAGTGGGGCCTGCGTGGTGGTCGTGGGTCGGGGACGGGGAGTTGTGCGCGGTGTTGTGAAGGGACGAGCCGTGGTCGCTGGGGCTACCTTTTCCAGTTCCGCTCGCAGAGTGCGGCACGCCGGCGGGAAGAACAGATCCTTCCACTGGACGTCCTTTTCGATGGAGGCCTGGTACACGTTGGTGCTAGAAATGGAAATGAAACATCAGGACATGGTCTTCAAACTCCTAACCATGTTCAACTTACATGCTCTTCTCCAGTCGGGCGATGTAGATCTTGGTGGCGTGATCTGGCGGCAACACGCGGTACCCCTTCAGGTCGGACACGTAGTGCACCAGATGGGGCTTACCGTCGGGGTCCACAAATCCGTAACATCCGTACGTCACATCGTCCGGGCCCTTAACCTTGTGCTGGAAGTGATTATCGACCTTGTCCTTGACCACGTCCAGTCCGTACTCGAACGAGCCCTCCCTCAACTTCCCATGGTGATAGTGGTTAGAGTTCTTCTCCACGTTGATGTTGATGTCCAGGGTGCGATCGTCGATGGACAGCGTCTGGGCCAGGGTGACCAAGGCCAGCTGGAAAAAATGGACTCAAATTAGCATATTTTTCGATTGGGAGGTGTGAAAACAAGTTAGTCATCCATCGGGGTGTTGGATTTCGGTTGTTCGGCGCGAAAATAGAAATGCCAGATGGCACCTTTGGAGAGCTACTCCTACGCCCGGATTTTGAACAGGGATTTTATCACCTTTTGATGACATTGTTTTGATTAGTTTACGAAATCTGGATTTGGTCAGTTCTAGGTGAGTTAGTTGCAAATTCCTCTGATGTTACGTCAGTGGAGCTCTTCTGCTACCAAGCCTGCCTCAACGCCGTCGACTTTCAACGTTCATTATTCATGCAGAAAAAAAGGCCAACAGATGGCGCTCCAAACTGGCGCGTGTTTGCATAACGACAGGCGTTCAGTCAGAGGGAATTACACGCATAGCGACAGTAGGATGAAGTATTTTTAGATAAGGCCTTGGAGCGTACGGAATTTCCTATGCCTAAAATTGGCTGGTGTGCCGGTTTTGTTACTGCGAGCGGCAAATTCGTTAACAATCAAATAAGAAGGTTTTCGCTAGCAGAACTTTCCGGGATAGCTTTAATGGGACCTTAATTGTGCCCACAAAATATTTAATTAAAACAAGCTGGCTATTGGGAGGATTACAATGTATTTGATTACAGTAAACATTACGCGACTAGCTTCTTTAAAGTCAGCTCTAATAAATCTAGTTTTTATTTAATTTTAGAGTCTTAGAAGAGAAACATGATTAAATTCTGAATTGACATTGGGTGACTGTGATAGGATTGAGATTGTTTGCAAAATGAAGGGTACAAATTAAATACGTACGGAATGGTATGCAAACTTACTGACCGTGGTAATTAGTTTCTAGATACCGTAAACCGGGGTGACTTTTATAGGATATAAATTTGTTTTTAGAATATTTTCCAACAGGTAAGGTTTTTCTCAAGATTTTTATTTTTAAAACATGTACTGGGGTAGACTGCACAACGTCCATGCACTATTTTGGAAAAAAAGTTTTTTCAATAATGTTTAGAAAAATAGTTACGTTAAAAATTCTTAGTTTAAATTCCGGGGTGACTTTGATAGTCATAGTTTTTCTTGACAAAATCATATTTAAGATGTTCAAACTTTATTTGTACGTTAAATGTACCATCACTAAAGTAGCTAATATAGTTTTTAAGAAAAAAATCAATGTTTAAATTTAGTTAACTAAGTTTATAAGCTTTTTAACAAAAAACATATGAATTAAGGTAAAATTGTTAAAAAGTCAGAAATTTACCTGAAATTTGTTAAAACTAGTTTTGTTTATAAAATTATCGATTTATATTGCATTTAATACTGAATTCAAAGCACGAATCACAAGTTTTCACATTTTACATGAAATTTGTTCAACTGAGATTGCCTATAAATTTGGAGATTTTTTTTAATTGTGTTTAAAAAACACATATTATTTAGTATTTACAAACTTATTTAACTTTCTCCTAGTGGAAAATTATCCAAGGAATCCGAAAATGCATTCCGTTTTCCGATTCAAAATCATGTTCATTGAGGAAATCATGACACTTTGAGAAGTTTAAAATAATGACTTTCATCAACATTTTCTTAACTATAGTTAACTAACTTTTTAAACTTTTCCAAATTTTATGAAAAGTTCTTCTCGTGGTACTTTGAACACTTCTCTACCACGGTCAGTATGATTCTAAACCATTACTTACGTATTTTAATTGTACTCTTCATTTTGCGGAAAAATCGCAAACCTATCAAAGTCACCCCGTTTTACGGTACTACATTTTATGTGTTTTTGAAAAACAATAGGCATTTTCAGTTGAACAAATTTCATATAACTTTTGATACGTGTTTCGACTCTACTTTAAAATGCAATATAAATCGATATTTTTATAAACAAAGCTTGTTTATGAAGAATTTTAGGCAAATATCAATCTTTTTTTCAATTTTAACTAAAAAATGTATTTTGCTTATAAACTCAGCTAACTGAATTATACCAATTATTTTCTTAAAAACTTCATTAGTAACCTTAGTAAATATATTTTGATTCTCAAAATAAAAATTTCATTCTTTTAATCCAATGTTGTCAAGAAAAACTTTATTTCAAAACTAGCCCATGGATTTTGTGTGTCCTGTGTGTTTTGAAAATAATTATCATGTAAAATTAAAGGACAATACAGCATAGAAAACGTATTCAAATTATGGCGTATTGTTCCGTTGATGATTATGAATCTATTTTATTAAATATATTGTTCTTTATAAAATCAAATTGAATTTTTTGACATATGAATTTAGAAATAAAAATCATTTCCCGATTTTCATTCTTTAAATTCCATCAAATTAATAAAGATAAGTTCCATGGGGGTCAATTACAAATAATAATATTTATCTATATCTCCTCCTAAGACATTTACAGAAATGCCTTTGAATTGAATGAGATAGATTTGAAAACAACATTAGGGCGCTGCAAATATTTTAAACATATTGAAATAAATATTTTATGGCAAGTTATACTTAAAATATTTTTTGCAAATCCGTCGTAAAACTACTTACTTTTCCTGTAATTCTTGAACGATGAAATAGCCTACTTTTCTGTACCAAAAATAACAAAATAAATGCTGAAAAGTTCTACTTTTCAGCCCTGAAATGGGTGCCGAAAAGTTGAACTTTTAAGCACTTGTTTTGATTTTGACAAAAAAATTTGGATTTAAACGATTTATTGACAAAATACATGAAAATTTGACCTAAATTTTCACTCAATGTGTATTTTTCGGAATTGCAAGGAGCGGCTGGCTGACTGGTTACGGTGTTCGCTAGGTTAGCGAATGGTCCTGGGTTAGATTCCCATCTGCTCTTAACGAGAAAGTATAGGAAATATAAATCTTGAAACTCTGAATATGAACAAAAATCAATATCGCTCGAGTCGGGGTTCGATCCCCCGTCCTTTGGATCGGTGCTAACAACTAGGCCATCGCGACTTGGTGAGCTATGACTGACATTAGAAATACTGTTACTACCAACTATATACGCGCTGGGTCTTTGTCCATTTGACAAGTGTTCGGAAGTTCTAAATTTGAATCCGATTGGTACAAACGTTCTTCAGTTCGGGGCTTGTCGATAAAAGCTGAAGTACCTCGCGCTCTGCTAGCCAGCGTAGAAATGGGTCACCGAAGCTCGGCAGAGCTAACACCTTCGAAATGCCTATGTAAGTTATTTGCATATATAGAATGTAGATCTAAAAATACATGGAAACAACTCAATTTGTAAGAAGCGGCCGCGTAGTCCCGTTTGGTTGGTGGTTGCACACACACATGTGTATTTTTCGAAATTACAAAAAATGTTGTATGGAACTCGTTGCAAAACTTGATTTTTTCAGCAATCTTCGTATTTATCCAACTCGGTGAACCTCGTTGGATAAATGTACGACTCGTGCTGAAAAAATCCTCTTTTTGCAACATGTTGCATAAACTACTATTAAAGCATTTAAATTTGAATTTTATTTCTATTTTTTTTTTTTGTTGAATATTGAAAAAAAAGGAAAAGTCGATATACTTTGAAATGAAAAGCACCTCAAAAACAATGTAAAGCATGAAAAATTTATACAATTTTCTATTATGAACATTGTTGTCCAGACAACTGAGATACGGTCTCTTTTAGAATAAATTTCGTTTTTTTTTATTTAGACTTCATTTTTCATCTGACTATTATTGTTGTTTTTCTTTTTTAATCCTATTATTGTTGTTTTTCTTTTTTAATCTTATTAGTTTTCAATCTTTTTAATCAATATATTTAATTCAAATTAAAAGAAACTCAACATTCTTGAAAGACCAAATCACATTTGGGGTTATCAAACATGCATAATGCTTGAATTTGAAAATTTAAAAAAAATATTTAAGAAAAGAAAAGATTATAGCAAGGGTTATATTACAAATTTTGAATTTTCTTGGCGTATGTGGTCCAATCAAATAATTTTACATTTTTTATTCATTTTCTGACTTTGAAAATTTGACCAATAACTGCCGAGATATGGTTTGATAACAATATAAATTGATATATTTTTTCATCCGTCCAAAAAATTACTGGAAAATTGCCAACCAAAACATATTTTTATATGCAACTGTTTTTAATTTTTTGGTAAAAAAAATCAGAATCATACATCCAATCCAATTCACACTTTTTTCTTAACTTAAAATGTGCTAAGTCGCAAATAGTTTTACTAAATGAACAAGGTCATCATAATCTACTCTGC
Source organism: Culex pipiens pallens (assembly GCF_016801865.2). Taxonomy (NCBI): domain Eukaryota; kingdom Metazoa; phylum Arthropoda; class Insecta; order Diptera; family Culicidae; genus Culex; species Culex pipiens. Next base: position 189,398,669 of record NC_068938.1, on the reverse strand, counting down.
AGTTATGATTAATTTCCTTTCCCAAACAAACGAACCCAACATGGTTTCCGTCGTTACAATTTATTACCCAATCAACAGGTAGTTCTACATAGATAAATCATAAACAATAATATTTTGTGCTTATCGATACACCCCCAAAAAAACAAACACTGATTTGCATTTTGAACGAGTCAAGTCCCCCCGCTGAGTCCCTCCCCCACACACAGTTAAAAAGGTTAAAATTATATTTGTTTCATAGCCGATGTTAAACATCGAAAATAAAAAAAAGATTTTTTTTCTGTGCATTTATAGACAATAAATTTTTATCACAAATCCACCCTCTTGACAGAACGGCTAATGCTTTAACCCCTGGACTGGTTCTCGTGTCAGCTTCAATTAGTTTGCCGATTTGGGTCGCAGCAGCGTCGAACCAAAATGAAGGTTAATTTTAGTAGAACTAATGGTCGACCTTCTGGGAACACCGTCCGTCCCATTAATTAAGTGACAAATGATGAGCTTGTATGAGAGTTGAATGAAAGGGGCCGTTCACAAATTACGCGTGCAAGTTAGGGAGTTGGAGATTGGTGATAGTCCACGCTCCATTTAAAAATGCATAAGCAATTCATAAGGATATCATGAATACCCAAAAATATTTGGAAGTAATTTTTAAACAAGCCCTAAATGACCAACATAGCTGACGCATTTTTTTAAATGTGAGTGTTCACTAGGTGATCATCTGAATGTTGCAAAAAGCCTCTAATTATCTGCGTTAGGAAAACAACCTCCGACTGAATTTCAAAACAAATCGCATTAATTGATGCCAAAATCCTGATATCGCAGACCTACATCACGTATACGAACCAAAGAAAGCTAAGATGCGTCTCGCAGCTTAGTTAACACTAATTAGAAACGGCTCCGGCGAGGGGTTGCCATAATAAACACATGGCGCCCCAGCTTCCGTAACGTGAAGTGGCTTGATCTTGGTCAATTTTTTTTTTGTTTTATTGAAAGTAAAACACTTTCGTTTTAAAACACTCAATTACTACTAAACAAGGGTTGTCAATGTTTCAGAGTCTTGCCCAGTTTGTATACAAAGTTTCCCGCAATTGAATACCACCTTCATATTATTCCAAACCAAATTTCATTCTACAGTACCAAACTGGTCAAATCAAATAGCTACTTCGTGAGTTGTTGTTGTTGTATTTTTTTTTTTTTTTTTTTTTCCATGTGCATTCATTCAGTTAAAATATTATTGAGTGTCCAATCACAATCGATGACTTTTCACCTCAATTTTAAATACTAGCAACTTTCATTTATTCATGAAATATTGTAGCTTTCGCTATTCAGTGATTTCAAATGTAGGAGGTCCTACATGTACAAAAGGGAAAAGGGATACCTTAAAACTAACTTATAAACTATATAAAGAGCGGATCAATGCAGCTGAAGACTGCAATGATTTTTGTCGAAATGCATCAATTATCTTATTGGACATAACATCCAAAGTGTCAACTTCGGCTAATTGATGAAGTTCACTGGTGCTGAACCAGGGAGGAAGTTTCAGAATCATTTTCAGAATTTTGTTCTGAATCCTCTGAAGTTTTTTCTTCCTGGTTAGGCAACAGCTTGTCCAGATCGGCACAGCATAAAGCATGGCAGGTCTGAAAATTTGTTTATAAATTAACAGTTTATTCTTGAGACAAAGTCTAGAATTCCTGTTTATAAGTGGATACAAACATTTAATATATTTGTTACATTTAACCTGGATACTTTCAATGTGATCCTTGTAAGTAAGGTTTTTGTCAAAAGCAAGTCCAAGATATTTCACTTGATCCTCCCACTTTAAATTTACCTCGTTCATCTTTATAATGTGATGACTTTTTGGTTTAAGAAAATCCGCCCTTGGTTTGTGAGGGAAAATAATAAGTTGAGTTTTTGCAGCATTTGGAGTAATTTTCCATTCTTTCAAATAAGAATTGAAAATATCCAAGCTTTTTTGTAATCTTCTTGTGATGACACGAAGGCTTCTACCTTTGGCGGAGATGCTTGTATCATCAGCAAAAAGTGATTTCTGACATCCTGGGGGCAAATCAGGCAAGTCAGAAGTAAAAATATTGTATAAAATTGGACCCAAAATGCTTCCTTGAGGGACGCCGGCACGTACAGGTAGTTGATCAGATTTGCTGTTCTGATAACATACCTGCAGAGTACGATCCGTCAAATAATTTTGAATAATTTTCACGATATAAATCGGAAAATTAAACCTTTTCAATTTCGCAATCAAACCTTTATGCCAAACACTGTCAAATGCTTTTTCTATGTCTAGAAGAGCAGCGCCAGTAGAATAGCCCTCAGATTTGTTGCTTCGAATTAAATTTGAAACTCTCAACAACTGATGAGTAGTTGAATGCCCAAGGCGAAATCCAAACTGCTCATCAGCGAATATTGAATTTTCATTAATGTGCGTCATCATTCTATTAAGAATTATTTTTTCGAATAATTTACTAATAGATGAAAGCAAACTAATGGGCCGATAGCTTGAGGCTTCAGCAGGATTTTTATCCGGTTTTAAAATCGGAACTACTTTGGCATTTTTCCAACTACTGGGAAAATATGCCAAATCAAAACATTTGTTGCAAATTTTGACCAAGCTACTTAAAGTTGCTTCAGGTAATTTTTTAATTAAAATGTAAAATATGCCATCCTCACCAGGGGCTTTCATATTTTTAAATTTTTTGATAATAGATTTTATTTCATTCAGATCCGTATTAAAAACATCATCTGATGAAAATTCTTGTTCAACAATATTCTGAAACTCTATTGAAATTTGATCTTCAATAGGACTCAAAACATTTAAGTTGAAATTATGAGCACTCTCAAACTGCTGAGCAAGTTTTTGAGCTTTCTCCCCATTAGTTAATAGAATATTATCACCATCTTTTAAAGAAGGGATTGGTTTTTGAGGTTTCTTAAGAACCTTTGAAAGTTTCCAAAAAGGTTTGGAATAAGGTTTAATTTGTTCGACATCTCTTGCGAACTTTTCATTTCGCAGGAGAGTGAATCTGTGGTCAATAACCTTTTGCAAATCTTTTTGAATTCGCTTCAGTGCAGGATCACGAGAACGTTGATACTGTCTTCGACGAACATTTTTCAGACGAATCAGAAGCTGAAGATCGTCATCAATAATGGGGGAATCAAATTTGACTTGGACTTTAGGAATAGCAATATTCCTAGCATCCAAAATTGCATTAGTTAAAGATTCCAAGGCTGAATCAATATCAGCTTTGGTTTCTAAAACATAATCATGATTTAAATTGTTCTCAACATGATGCTGATACCTGTCCCAATTAGCTTTGTGGTAATTAAACACAGAACTATTGGGTCTGGTAACTGCTTCATGAGAAAGTGAAAAAGTTACTGGAAGGTGATCAGAATCAAAATCAGCATGAGTCACTAAAGGACCACAATACTGACTTTGATTTGTCAAAACCAAATCAATTGTTGATGGATTTCTAACAGAAGAAAAGCAAGTTGGCCCATTCGGGTATAAAACCGAATAAAGACCAGAAGTGCAATCTCTGAATAGAATTTTACCATTGGAATTTACTTTTGAATTATTCCAAGATTGGTGTTTGGCATTAAAATCACCGATGATCAAAAATCGAGATCTATGCCGAGTAAGTTTATTCAAATCCCCTTTGAAATAATTTTTATTTTCCCCAGTGCATTGGAAAGGCAAATATGCAGCTGCAATCATAATTTTCCCAAAAGAAGTTTCAAGTTCAATGCCCAAACTTTCAATAACTTTTAACTTAAAGTCACGTAACGTACTATAAGTCATACTACGGTGGATAACTATTGCAACTCCACCGCCATTTCGATTCATTCTGTTATTGGTTATAACTTTATAATCTGGATCACTTTTCAAATAAGTGCCAGTTTTTAAAAATGTTTCGGTTATAACAGCAACATGCACGTTATGAACTCGTAAAAAGTTGAAAAATTCATTTTCTTTCGCTTTTAAAGAGCGAGCATTAAAATTCATAATATTGATGGAATTACTTAGATCCATGATTAAACTTCAGGGTAAGAACAACATCATTCGCAAATTTTAATCCAATCTGGATAGCTTCCATCATGGATGTAGCATTACTCATTGTTTGAATCAAACCAAACAGTGAGTTTTGCAAAAAAGTCATTTTTTCAAACGTAACATCGCCGAGATCAGAAGATCCCAAAGCGTTGCCAGCAGAAAAATTTTCAAATGAAATTTGAGGTACCTGCCCAATTTCAGGAATATTGGTAGAGGATTTAAAATTCGTGGATGAACCCGAACCCGAAACGACGTTGGCATAAGAAATACCATTAGTGTTACCTAACTTTTCCACGGTAGGGGTATTTCTAGCATTGTTCGAGTGAGACAGCACGAACGTTTGATTTAAAGATGCAGGTACAACCTGACCTTGAGAAAATTTCGGTTTGGATTTCGGCTGATGCTTAGCACGAGAATCCAAAACCTTTTTTCTGATGGGGCAATCCCAGAAATTAGATTTGTGATTTCCACCACAATTTGCACATTTAAATTGGGTGACTTCTTTCACGGGACAATTGTCCTTGTCGTGAGAAGAATCCCCGCAAACCATGCATTTTGGAACCATGGCACAATGATCAGTACCGTGACCGAATGCCTGGCAACGCCGGCACTGGGTCAGATTCTGGCCATTACCGCCATGTTTCTTAAAATGCTCCCACTTTACCCGTACATGGAACAAAAACTGTACTTTGTCCAAAAGTTTCAAATTGTTGATTTCATTTCTGTTGAAATGAATCAGATAAAATTGTGAAGTCAAACCAAAGCGAGAAATATTCCCGTTTGATTTTTTCTTCATTGGTATTACTTGGGATGGGGCAAAGCCAAGCAAAACCTTAAGTTCGTTTTTGATCTCATCCACCGACAAGTCGTTGGAGAGACCTTTCAGGACCGCCTTGAATGGACGAGCATTCTTGGTCTCATACGTGTAGAAATTGTGTTTGTGGTTTTTCAAATAACCAACAAAAGTTTGGTGATCTTGTAAAGATTCCGTCAACAAGCGACATTCTCCTCTTCGACCAAGCTGGAACGAAACCTTCAAATTGCAAGTTTCCTTGCAATTCTTCAGTTGCGTTCGAAAGCTGGCCAAATCGGAGACGGAAGTCACTACAATTGGCGGAGCCTTTACTCGTTTCTCGACGGCAGAAGGCTCAGTACGAGGAGAAGGATCCTTGTCAACAGTTTCGGATAAAACACCGAAACTGTTTGCCAATGGAATTGGGGGATTGACCTCACTTTCAGAATCAGAATCAGACCTCGGATGAGGCTGTTTTCTTTTTCTGTTTCCGTTAGCCGGTTTAGCGTTCAAACGCTTCACCGACGTAACGACCAAATCTTCAGAAGATTTGCGTTTACCTTTGTTTTGACGCATTTTGCAAGCAAAGTTCTCTTAAAAAGATGGCTTCGTTTGTAAAATACAACAAAATTTCAGGTGGGGTTAGTCTTGAAAAGACTGTTTAGAATTTGGGAAAATAACTCAGGTAGTCTTTAAAAAGACTGTGAATTTTTTTTTGAAATAACTCTGAGCTTAGGTAGTAAAAAATACCGCAGCTCTAGTGTCCGTTCACCTCGAAGGTTCGCAAGACACTGACCAAACTGGTCATCGTCGGCATCAGGTGTCGAAATATCGACAAAACATTGGGCAATCCCCAACGACCAAAAAGGAGGCACTAAAGCAACAAGTCGCCCGAAAACCACCCTGCTGAGAGCTCTTCGGAAGGTCCGTTTGACCAAACCCCCCACAAAAATTGGAGCACTCCGCCTAGCCTAGCTGCTGTTTGTCTTTGCTAACGATGCGAATATTTATTCAGTCAATTAATCAGAAATATGACTCCATCTGGTCGGGGTCGAAACAAATCTCATTTGGGGGCGACGGATTTGGGGCACGGATTTGTCTGTGTGTGCTAGGCTAAAAGTTTCAGGAGAGGGGGGGGGACCAATTTCTAGCGTTGACAAGAGCGGGAAAAAGTCAACAGAGCAGGAGAGGATTTCGTGAAATATGAAACCTTGGGGTTCTGACCAGATGAATCGTTCAGCAATTACGTAGAATTTAATGGTCGATGCTAAGTCTCTGCAAGTTTGGTATTGAATCAAAACAGCTGTTTTACGGTAAATTTTACCGAATTTTCAACTGCTGAACAGTTCGGTAAACTGAAAATTACCGAATTCGTTAAAAACTTACCGAAACTCGGTGATAAAGTTCATCGTACAACCGAAATTCGGTAAAATTTGGTTCATTTTGACAGATAGTTTACCGATCTTAACTTTGCCGATTTTTCAACTACCGAATTCGGTAAAAAAAAATCTAAGTGTGTAACCTTGTTTTTGTGGAATATATATGTTTTACAGTTTCTAAACACAGTAAAAAAATGTGTAAATTTGCAAAGTTTTTTATAACCTCTTTTTCGATGTAATGATACCTCAATTTAGACTGAAAAGGTACTACAGAAAAGTGGTAAATTTACAAATTTTCAGATGTAAAATAACACATTTTTCTGACATAAAAGATGTTTCTTGTGTGTACCGTAAAACGGGGTGACTTTGATAGCCGGGGTGACTTTGATAGGTTTGCGATTTTTCCGCAAAATTAAGAGTACAATTAAAATACGTAAGGAATGGTTCAGAAACATACTGACCGTGGTAGAAAAGTGTTCATAGTACCTCAAGAAAAACTTTTCATAAATTTTTGGAAGGTTTATAAAGTTAGTTAACTATAGTTAAGAAAATGTTGATGGAAGTCATTATTTTAAACTTCTCAAAGTGTCATGATTTTCTCAATGATCATGATTTTTAATCGGAAAACGGAATGCATTTTCGGATTCTTTGGACAATTTTCCACTAGGAGATGGTTAAATAAGTTTGTAAATAATAAATAACATGTGTTTTTGAAACATAGTTAAAAAAAACCTCCAAATTTATAGGCATTTTCAGTTGAACAAATTTCATGTAAAATGTAAAAAAATTGTGATTCGTGCTTCGAATTCAGTATAAAATGCAATATAAATCGATAATTTTATAAACAAAACTAGTTTTAACAAATTTCAGGCAAAATTCCGACTTTTTAACAATTTTACCTAAAATTTATATGTATTTTGTTAAAAAGCTTATAAACTAAATAACTTAACATAAACATTGATTTTTTTTTCTTACAAACTATATCAGCTACTTCAGTGATGGTACATTTAACGTACAAATAAAGTTTGACCATCTTAAATATGATTTTAACATGAAAAACTATGACTATCAAAGTCACCCCGGAATTAAAACTAAGAATTTTTAACGTAACTATTTTTCCAAACACTATTGAAAAAACTTATTTTTCCAAAATAGTGCATGGACTTTGTGTGGCCTACCCCAGTACATGTTTTAAAAATAATAATCTTGAGAAAAACCTTACTTGTTGGAAAATATTCTAAAAACAAATTGAAATCCTATCAAAGTCACCCCGGTTTACGGTATATCAAATTTAGTTGAACGGTTTCCAAATTTGATGCATTCAAGTACAGTCCAGACTCGATTAAGTTATGGTTTGGTACCAACTTCGGATAATCGAATCATTCTATTTTTTTTTTAATTTTCTCACTTTTACATCATATCAAATTATGCGACCCCAATTTAGTCAAATTTGAGTAGTTGATTACCTGTTACATGACTAAAAGTGTTTTTTTCAATATTTCATAACCATTTTGCCAGGCATCTTGGATTAAAAAATTTCCAAATCATTCTACTTTAGACTGTAGTCTGAATTCTCTCCAGCTGACGGTTACAGAGTTACAAAAAGATTGGAAAAAAATTAAAAACTAGTAAAGAATAATAAAAAGCCACGTCATTTATGGCCGCACTCCTTACGATTTTGTGAAATAGAAGGTGAACTTGATCAGATACTTTGCTTAATGGCTTAATGGATGATATGTTTGCTATACACTATGGAGAAAGTTGGTGATGCATTACCATTTAGGGGTTAAAGACATTAAGGAATGACACCGGACAATGCAAGAGTTCCAAATTATGTCATCGATTCTTTATTTACACTACAAAAACTAATTTCCAAAAGTTCGGTAGCATTGTTAAAATCTTAAAATTATTCTCCTGAAACTTTTAAATATTTGCCATAATAAGGCAAAGAAAACAAAGCCAAGTAATTTTCAAGAATTGTTACTTTTGATTTTATTTTATTTTTCTAATTTAAATTAAACTTCAAAGCTTTCTTTTAAACAAAAAAAAAAGAAGTCATTTTACATTATTGGTCCGCCCAAGAAGATTCGATACAAGTTTGACAACTGCCCACTTCCACAAATTTCAAATGCAGACAACCAATCTTCATTGTCAGAGATTAAAAAATGCTTGAAATTCTATTATATTTACAACAATAAAACTTTCAATATTTTAAATACATACATGCTTAATGATCCTATTCAAATGTTAGTTTTGATAGAATTCTTAACTCGGATAGTCTTTTTATTTTTTATTTATTTTTTTATTGGATTATTCAGAAATGTAAAAAAAAATTATTGTAAAATTTTCCAATTTATTTTTTGATTAAAAATTTGTTAAACTTTCGAATCAACCCTAACTTTTGATATGGTCAAATACAAGTGTTTTGGTCATTTTCAAATGTTGAGATGCATTTGAAAATTCATTCAAAGGCCACCCCTTCCTTTTTTGAACATGCGAAAAAAGAGGTGTTTTTGAATAATTTGCAGCCTGAAACGGTGATGAGATAGAAATTTGGTGTCAAAGGGACTTTTATGTAAAATTAGACGCCCGATTTGATAGCGTACTCAGAATTCCGAAAAAACGTATTTTTCATCAAAAAAACACTGAAAAAGTTTAAAAAATTCTCCCATTTTCCGTTACTCGACTGTAAAAAAAATTGGAACATGTAATTTTATGGGAAATTTAATGTACTTTTCGATTCTACATTGACCCAGAAGGGTCATTTTTTCATTTAGAACAAAATTTTTCATTTTAAAATTTCGTGTTTTTTCTCACTTTGCAGGGTTATTTTTTTGAGTGTAACAATGTTGTACAAAGTTGTAGAGCAGACAATTACAAAATTTTTGATATATAGACATAAGGGGTTTGCTTATAAACATCACGAGTTATCGCGATTTTACGAAAAAAAGTTTTGAAAAAGTTGGTCGTCATCGATCATGGCCGTTCATGGTCACCCGCGACAGACACGGACGACGAAACAAAGAGAAACGCAAAAAGTAACTTTTTCAAAACTTTTTTTTCGTAAAATCGCGATAACTCGTGATGTTTATAAGCAAACCCCTTATGTCTATATATCAAAAATTTTGTAATTGTCTGCTCTACAACTGTGTACAACATTGTTACACTCTAAAAAATAACCCTGCAAAGTTAGAAAAAACACGAAATTTTAAAATGAAAAATTTAGTTCTAAATGAAAAAATGACCCTTCTGGGTCAATGTAGATTCGAAAAGTACATTAAATTTCCCCTTCTGGGTCAATGTAGATTCGAAAAGTACATTAAATTTCCCATAAAATTACATGTTCAAAAATTTTTACAGTCGAGTAACGGAAAATGGGAGAATTTTTAAAACTTTTTCAGTGTTTTTTTCGATTGAAAATACGTTTTTTCGGAATTCTGAGTACGCCATCAAATCGGGTGTCTAATTTTACATAAAAGTCCCTTTGACACCAAATTTCTATCTCATCACTGTTTCAGGCTGCAAATTATTGAAAAACACCTCTTTTTTCGCATGTTCAAAAATGGAAGGGGTCGTACCGCCTCTCCGTCACGAGATATCAAAAAACGGACCTCGGATTCGTGATCAGGGACAAAAATTACCCCTTAGGACAAAGTTTCACGCAAATCGAAGAGGGGTCGGGGCAACTTTTCCCGATTTCGTGTGAGTTGGTAGAGAATTACCCATAATCGAATCACAAAAAAAAATCTTATTCTGATTTTTTTTTGTTTTTTTTTTTATTAAAATAACTATTTCAATTTGGCTTCAATTTAGTCGCAGAACTCCAAATTCATGTAAAAAGAAATAAAATGTAAAAACTTATACATTTTTTTCTGTTCATTGATTTTTTTTGTTCAAACCTTCGGATAATCAACTTCGAATAATCGAAACTTCGAATAATCGAGGCTGCTGATAATCGAATCAGGACTGCATTTGCTTACAATTTTTGGCATTACTGATATAATTTAACACTATTTTTGTGATGTAGAGAAACCCTCATTTTTCTTCGAGCAAAAAAAAATCGTCTTTTTCAACGATTTTCAAAATCATGAACATCATGAAAATCTGGATATTTTTAGAGTGAATTTTTTGAAGCCTTAAGCAATGCCTATAACTTTGTCAATGACACCAAATCGGTCAGAAAATTCGTTCGCAAGATACAGATTTTTGATTAATTCAACCAAATTTCAGCAATCAAAATTGGATCTCAATCATGTAAAAAGCTCGTAAAAGCTTTACAAAAAGAATAAACAAGTCAAAGAAAAAAAAATTACAATTTGGAAGAAAAAAAAATTTGAACTTTTTTGAAAACTGTTTGACATCAGGTTTTATTTGTGTTCAATTCAATTCAATTGTGTTTTTATTAGAATTTAACAGTTCTGCTCCAGGATGTGACATTTGCAATTCAGAGATTTGGAGAACCTTTCAACTGAGATCAATTCATAGGCCTTTGTAGGGAGGGTACATATTTTTACGTTTAGATTTTGCTAGCTGGGTGCTCTTTTAGGGAAAATAAATTTTGAGAAAAAACCCTAGTTTTATTTGTGTTATTATGCACAAAATTTCATTTTTTTTAAATCTATAATTTTCACTTAAATGGACCAGTTTAGAAACTTTGATGACTTAGGAGGACAACACATAAATTAAAACAAAATACATAAATGGTTTTATAAACTATTTTTTTAACCTAGTTTCACGTTTAGGCTGCTTGATTGATGATTTAAGTCTAAAACATCACTTTATATCTGCAATCTACACTCAAACGGATTATCGAAACAAGTGTGATATTTTTAGAAACATTTTGAATGTTTACCAAAGACCTCCTTAATTAAGTGGGTAACCTTTCACATTCATAAATCAAAGTTATTTTAAGAAACACGAACATAGGAGAAATTTATAAAAGAAGTAATTTTATTTTAAAATAGGGCTAGTAAAATCTTATTAATCTAATTCTAAACAAAAAAAATATAAAAAACGCATCATTTCAGTTTTGCTACTTTCAAAAACATGTCAAAATATCAACTTATTTAAGAAACTAAAATTATTCCTAAACTTTTACGTCTTTTACCGATTTGTGGTTCCAAAATATTTATTTTTTTAAGGATTAAGCAGGCTTTATTTGTTCAAAAATGCCTAAATAAGTATAATTCAATGTATTCTGCATAGTTTAAATGCTATTTTGCAATATTTTTCAAAGAAAGTTAGAATTTAAGAGCGAGTTTTTCACCAATGTGTAACAGGTCGTATCGAGGTGCTCCGGTTTGGATGAAACTTTCAGCGTTTGTTTCTCTATACATATACTCATGCCAAATATGAGCCCTCTACGACAAAGGGAAGTGGGGTAAAACGGGCTTTGAAGTTTGAAGTCCAAAAAACGTAAAAAATCTTAAAATTGCTCGCATTTCCGTAAAACTTCATCAATTCCAACGTTCTTAGATGCATTCGAAAGGTCTTTTGAAGCACTTCAAAATGTGCCATAGACATCCAGGATTGGTTCGACTTTTTCTCTTAGCTTTTGCAAATTACTGTCAAAAATTGATTTTTTAAAACCTTAATATCTTTTTGCAACAGCCTCCAACACCCATACTCCCATAGGTCAAAAGATAGGTAATTTCATGCACTATAAGCCTACCGTGTTAACTTTTTGGCCAATCGCAGTTTTTCTCATAGTTTTTCGATTTTTCTAGAACAAACATTTTACAACGTTAGTTTTTGCCCTGTAGGCCGCCATAGCGGCACTTTTTGGTCTCAATTTTGTCATATTCGGAATCCTCGGACAATTTCACGTAAGTTAGCAGTATTGGAGTAGTAAATTTGATTGGAAAAATTGCCATTTAGAATGAATTAAAATATTTTTAACAATTTGTTGGATTAGGGGTAAAACAGGTTTTCGCCTACTTGATACAGCATTTGATGTATTGAATACAGGGTAAATAAGATCGATTTATTTTTTCAAAAATGTTTTATTTAATTATTTTTTAAATAAAATTTACAACTCCAATACTTCTAACTTACGTGAAATTGTCCGAGGATTCCGAATATGACAAAACTGAGACCAAAAAGTGCCGTCTTCTTGGCCTACAGGGCAAAAACTAACGTTGTAAAATGATTGTTTTAGAAAAATCGAAAAACTATGAGAAAAACTGCAATTGGCCAAAAAGTTATTTCCGTAGGCTTATAGTCCATGTAATTACCTATCTTTTGACCTATGGGAGTATGGGTGTTGGAGGCTGTTGCAAAAAGGTATTAAGGTTTTAAAAAAATCAATTTTTGACAGTAATTTCTATGGCACATTTTGAAGTGCTTCAAAAGACCTTTCGAATGCATCTAAGAGAGTTGGAATTGATGAAGTTTTACAGAAATGCGAGCAATTTTAAGATTTTTCATGTTTTTTGGACCTCAAACTTCAATGCCCGTTTTAACCCACTTCCCTTTGTCGTAGAGGGCTCATATTTGGCATGAGTTCATCTCATGTATAGACAAACAAACGCTGAAAGTTTCATCCAAATCGGAGCACCTCGATACGACCTCTAGAACAAACCGAGCAATATTTACAAATACTGCCTCTTAAAAAGAAAGATTTTTTTTCCTAATGTTGCTCCCTAATAATAAATTGTTAATAAACTTTACTATCTTGAAACTTACCACTGCAACAAACTGCTTCATTCTTCTGATTATTTTTATTTAATATATGTTGCTAAATCTGCTCAAATCTTCTGTAAGGACTGTATCCACTCAATGTATTTCGTTTATAACTCTAAAATCTTCGCTAGAATTGTCCTGTATTGTTCTTAAAATCACAAATCTTCGCAAAATATACACAACAGTCCCAAAAAGGTATGTTCTGATCAAACAGTTCTTCAACGGGCACTTTCTCGTCGTGGCGAGAACTTTGCGTGAAAATTCTTCAATCACTTAAAAAAACACCACACTGCAGTTCTGCACACTAATATGATCGGTTAATTCTTCGAAAACGATCCAATTCTCAATGCAGACGACTTTGGAGCAGATCCTTTCTTCACCGGTTGCCGGACGGTATGCGACTATGCGTTTGGAAGTGACCGCATCGCGCTCTTATTTAAATATCACAGCGCCACCAAAACGACGCTACCGCTGGAGAAGAAAAAGGTTTCCCCAAAAATGGCATCTCTTCTTCTTTATTTTGCTTCTGACGTTTCCGAGCACACCGTTTGTTTTTGTTTTGCATCTCCCACCTGAATTCTACGACGCGATCTCTCGCGGCTTATCACGATCGCGGATGCTGCGGCGTGGATCCACGTCATCGAGAAAGAGCAAGAGAGAGGGAAAGATAGCAATGTTGTCTCTCTTTCGGTGACATTCCTGCTTGTTTTTTTCGGGCCGCGAAAGCAAAATGTAAACAAACAGCTGCGGAAAAGCGAATCGAGAAAAATTATTGATAAACCGTCGTCGTCGTTTTCGTTGTCGCGAGCGAGCGTGAAATTAAAATTATTTCGGCGCCAGCCTCTATTAACGAACGGACACTGGCCTTTTCGCGCAAGTCTGGCCGCTAATGTCCGGTTTTTGGCGTCACTCCAAGTTGAAGTTACAAGGAGTGTGCTAAACGAAAACTAAGTGGGTTGTTTTTGAAACTTTTTTTGGGGTGGAATTCCAGAACGATGAGGATCACGAACTTTCAAGAAGCTGGATCGATGAAAACAGGGTTAGTCATCGGGTGGAGCCGGAACTGGTTGCATGACAAAATTGAAAATGGGAATTGGGTACTAAAGCCCTATGTCAATTTTTATGTACAACAATAAAAAAAAAGATTAAAAACCAATTCTGATCACTTTTTTTTTTCATTATAATGCATTTTTTTTGGCAAGACAACATTTTTTCGATGGATCAACTATGGTCCCCTTGGAACGAGCTGTCAAGTAGGAGCTTTTCCGTCAAGAAGGACCGCGAGGTTAATTTTTCAAAATTGATTTAAAAATCCATTTTAAACTCTTTGTGGTCGTACAAAGGGCATTGTACTCAGAAAAATAAGCTTTATCGCTGTAAACCATAATATCAGCAATCTTAGCTTCATTTTAGGACCCAATACTTGTAAATGTCAAAAAACTCGTTTAATCGAAAAGTAATTTCTTTTTCAAACTTATTCAAACTTCTGGGATCAAAATAGTTTCCATTCAGAGCATTCTTCCAGTTTGTTTGTTTTCAGAAAAAATTACAACATTCGAATTATAGGTACTTTTTTTTTATTTGACTTTTCTAAATGAAAGCTTGATTCCAAAAAGACGTACTGATACCGAAGATGAGATTTTTTCGAAAAAAGTGTGTTTTTTTAAGATTGGAAAAAAGTTAATGCATTTTTCATTTATTTTGTTTTCCACATTAAATTTTAATTGGAAATGGCTGCACTTTTATTGTTATAATAAAGTGAATCGTTTTCCAGTTAAGTTGTTGCAAATATTTTTAGAAGTTTATGTCCTTTGACCCTGACCGAAGTCGTAGGGGGTATACAAATTTAAATAACAAGCCATGGTTTCAACATTTGAATAAAAAAAGTGCTTTAAAATGCATTTTTGCAATTCCGTCATGAAACTACTTACTTTTCCTGTCATTCTTGAACGACGAAACAGCCTACTGGGTCCTAATGGGTGCTGAAAAGTTGAACTTTTCAGCACTTGTTTCGAAAAGTAACACTTTTCAAAATTTTTTTGATTTAAACGATTTATTGACAAAATATATGAAAATTTGACTTAAAATTTCACAAAATGGGTGTTTTTCGGAATTGCAAAAAATAATGTAAGGAACTCGTTGCAAAACTTGATTTTTTCAGCAATATTCGTATTTAGCCAACTCGGTGAACCTCGTTGGATAAATGAACGACTCGTGCTGAAAAAACCTCTTTTTGCAACTTGTTGCATAAATATTGTTTCAACTTATCTTGTTGTTATGCAATCATTAATTTTCAAAAAGCTTAAGTTTTGACGATTTTTTTTCTCTTTACAAAAACTTTTAGCGATACTGTTCATCTGAATTTCACAAAAATTCAAAATATTTTTGAGCGTTTTCAAACATGCTAAATATAATTACAAATGTAGAAAATTGCATTTAAAATGGGTTTCAGTTGTTTAAGCTTATATTTCCATTTAAAATTATTGAAAATATCTATTTGAGCGTTGGTTTTTTCAGACCAAATTTGAAGTGTGGGAAAGAGGAAAAACATTTAAAAATATTTGCAATGGTATTAAGGTTATTTAAAGGATTTTTTTTGCAGCTTTGATTTTTTTTGCAATTTGATAATATTTTGAAAAGCTTTAATAAATAATAAAAAAAAATGAAAAGCTCTCCAAACCAAACATATTTTTGCAAATCTGAAAAAAAAATCCGACATTTTTTTAACATTTTTATTCCGACAGGTGTCTGCTAAGAAACGCCTCTTCATGTTGAAATTTTGTAAATAAATATTTTTTCCAAGCCCTTATTTTTTAACCCTCTACAACCTAACTCCCTCTAGACGGGCTTCGATCTAAAAAATAAATCAATTTTCAAACAATTTTTTATCTCTAAAAAGCATTTAAAAAAATTTAATGTTTGGAATTTTGACTTGTTTTAGGTGACTTTTGCCAAGGTTTTAAAAAATGTAATTATCTTAGGGGTTAACTTGGCTATGCTTTTTACTAACATTTCCTGTATTCATAATAAAAAGAAGTATACAATAATTTTTGTAGTGTCCCAGACTATGCCTCTGAGCATTTTTTACAATTTAAATGATAAAGTTGCCATTCTTTAGTAAAAAATGTGAAAACCAAGCAAATTGAAAAAGTGACTATAAAAACATGAAAAATTAGAAAGGCAAAATGTAATAATAGGAGGTAATAGAATAGGCCAAATACTGTCAAACATATACTAAACAAACTAAATGAAAAATTAAAATACTAAAAATAAAACAAGAAAAACATACTATAAGAGAAGTAAAGTTTTTCCAAAAACAAAAGTTGCTCAAAATGACCTCTTGAACGCAGGAAAAAAAATAAATAAAATGGGCAGTAGAGGATAATTCAGAAATTATTGGTACGATTTTCAGATTTGAAAAATGAAAGTTTTTTAAGGTTTTTTGTTATTTTCTATAAAAAAGAATCGATTTTTCCGATTAAAGACTAACTTCTAGAATGGCCTTGAAACACTTATTCTGGTAATTTTCATCAATGTCAACAGGAAAAATGCACGATTTTCTTTCATCTTTTCTAAAATACTAACTGCAGGGACGTTTTTTTTATTTCTAAAAAATAACATTATTAGAATTGAATAATTACCATAAAATGCGTTTTTTTTTTTTACTATGAAAATATATGAGATGTTTTTTTTTCTAATATCCAAGCTAATATATTTTTTTCACATTCATCTTAATATTTGACAATTAATTGTACATGGTATTTCGTCAAAAATTTAAATTTTCGGCTTTATTTTCGTTCCGTTAGGCCGTTGCAAATATTTTGTGATATTTTTATGTCCCTCGATTCGGACCAAAGTCGAGGGGGGGGGGGCAAAAAAATAAAAAAAGTATAAAAATTTAAATAACGAGCCATGCTTTCAACATTTTAATGAAAAAAGTGTTTTAAAATGCATTTTACAGGCGTACAGTTGTTTTCCAATCATTAGTTTAGAAAATATCGAGGTATTGACGGAATCTTCATTTTCGCGAAAAAAAAAACTTTTCGTAGGACTGTACATTGGTATTTCATGAAAATTTAAAATGTTTTCAAAGGAGTTCAAACATGCTGAATATGATTATAAACGCGGAAAATGCATTTTAACCAACCCGGGAGCATGTTGACAGCTCCCATACAAACCCCGTTTTGTGGGCCCAGTGGGCCTAAGATGGCGGCCTTCGATATTATCTAGCCAAGTTTTTGAAAATGGCGAATAGTTTAAATAAATATAGTTTTTGCCTTGTTTCGGTTTAAAACGACAAAATAAGCATTCTGGAATCATTTTCTTTAAAAACTTGTTTAGAGATACGCCGCGTTCAAATATTAGTCTAGAACAGTTGAAGTGAGCGAGGCGCAAAAGCCGTCACGAAAAAAAAGTTTCCTGTCCAAATTTTGAGTTGCGTATTTGTTGGGCGGACTCCGACGAGGCCCACTTGCCATCTGTCGGTGAATACGCGCAACTCACGAAAACTGTCATCTTAGGGTCCGGTTGATTTTAACTGGTTTTCAGTTGATTAAGCTTTAATTTTCATTAAAATTTTGAAGTTTTTCAAAAAAAAATATTTTTTTTGCCCGCTGATTATTCAGGCCAACTTTGAAGGGGGGGGGGGGCAACATAAACTTTGAAAAATATTTGCAACGGCCTTACCTGATTTAAAAAAAACGTTTTTTGTTTGTCAAGATTTCAAATAGAATTTTTCCCATCTAAAAATGGACAAAAAAACATCAAATGTATGCTCAAAATTTGTCAAAATCATGATTATCTAAAAAAATAAATAAAGAGTGACACTAAAATGCAACAATAAACGAGTACAATTGCCTCGCAATCAGTATTTTGAAAGTTCTAAGTTAAAGCAAAAATATATTTGAAAAAAAAACCTTTTGGAAGAAATGAAATTCAATTTACCGCAACAAAAACTAGATATTTTTTTTAAACGTTGCAATGCAAGGTCACGTACAAGAGAAAAGTGGATCAGAACAATTTTAAACTGAACGACTATACCCTTTCGCGTGTACTCACTAGGTCTGCCTTTCCAAGAAGATTTTTTTTAGTTTTCCCGATAAGAAAATTTTACATTATAAATATTTATATTAATAAATAATTTTAATATTATTCTTAATAATTTTTTATATTATTTTTACATTTATTTCTACACAACAAGTACTGAAAACTAATTAATTTTGTTGCTTTGTGTTTATCCCAAAGCCAACAGGCGCCTTGATCAACCTGATGAGATAAATAAAACGTATGTGATGTTGGTTCACTCTAATCAAAAGACTAACCTCAATAAATACGTCAACTTAGAATTAATTTACACACACCTCTGATTCAATAAAAAAAAATCGATACGAAGAACATGTCACAGAATCCACCTTCAAGAACATCCAAAGTGTTGAAATCCCTCACGCACGGTGGCTCGTCGGTGATCATTCCAAACACCTGGGCCTGACGGGGTGCCTTATGGGACGATCGTATCTGCTGTGACGAGGTTCACGATCAAGGTCCCCGCGATAGTCCGGTGGCGTTGTCGCCCTTTTACAGTCATCTTACATCACCGAGAGCTCGGTCAATGGCCAGTCGCCGCCGCCCTAGTCGATGCATTTAAATTACTGTTAAGTAACTGGGCCGGTTGGTGGCATAAAATTATCAAGCTGAATATGCCTGTAGACCTAGGTTAAGATTCCGCCTAAAAGATGAGATGATCTTCTGCCAAGGCGAAGGGCACCGGGGTTTTATGGACCAGTTTCTAAGGGCGTCGCATCTTCAACTTTAAAGCAGATTAAGAAGATTCGATTTGCTTTAAATTTGATGGTTACCGGAGTGTCAATTTAACGAGAAGAACACATGTCGAATGCAAATAAGGATTTGGTTAGAATTCATGGAGTTGTTTATTTCATTTGATTGCATAGATTCCTGGTATGTTTTGCAAAACAACATGTCAACACGCAATCTAAACATTGAAGAACGAAGAATAACCTCACAAAAACTAAATCATTTAAAAGGTTCGAATTAATCTCAAATAAGATCTAATCATTTCAAGGCTAAGGGCTTCAGCACAAAAGCTATCTTTTGCTACGGAAGTACGAAATTACTATTATTAGTTTGGTTATTCTTTTTGCTAAACTTATTATCTATTTATTAGCAAACCAATTTTATCCCTCTGCAGTCCAACCACGCCTCTAGGCGGGCTTCGATCTTTAAACTCGCCAAAAATCAATTATTCAATCAACTTTTGATCTTTCAAAAGCATTGGAAAGAATAGCAATTAAAATATAAGAAAAAATAGGGTTGAAAAAATCCTTTTTTCCTAAAAATAAGTATGCAGCAATTTCTATAGTTTTCCATTTAAATGATAATGGTATCAAGCAGTAGAAAATGTTAAAAACCAGCATAAAATTGAAACAGTTAAATTAAAAAGGATGCAAAAACATGATAAATCTAAAAAGGCAAAAGGTAGAATAAGCCAAATACTACCAGAAACAAAAATGAAATTAACCAGATAAATACAAATAAAAATATTTTAAAGTGAAGCTAGAAAAAAATTATACAAAAGAAAAAGAGTTTTTCGTAGAACAAGAGTTGCTCAAAATAATCTTCAAGATAATTTTAATTTTTTCGAAATATTGTAGGTAAATTTAAGATATTTTTATACTGTTCCAATTATTCATAAAATGATTTTCAGTGCAGGAAAATGCATTCAAAATTGTTTTTAGTTAATTTGCATTTCTAGAAAAAAAATGAAGACCAAAATTGTTTCAGTTGCTGCTTTCGATTTAAAGCTAATTATGTTTTAAAATTTAAAGGCTATTAATTTTTTTTGACAAATTAGCAAATTTCAAGTTACAGGCATAACTTTTCAAAAATAGTGTCCATAAATTTCCATTTCTGATTTTTTTAATGAATACATTAAAAAGATGAAGCAATTATATCGATAAAAAAAAGCAATTGTCCGAAGTGAAATTTTTTCAAGGACATCGGATTATCGAGTCTCGACTTTATTACAAAAAAAAACAAGTTTTAAAATTTTTTTTTTTTTCTTTAACATTTTTTTAAACATGGTTTTCCTGAAATTTTATTAGGGCAAGACAACTGTGGTCAAGTAAAACAACATTTGAAAACCTTAAAAAAAATACTGAAACCCTGGTTAGAAATTAAAGCACATGAGTCAAAAAACATAAACTTCGAAAAAAAATTATCTAGTTTGAGAATTTTACACCCTACCAAAATTTTGAAGAGTTCGGTAATCTGGGTTTTTTTTATTGGGGTTATTTTAAGAGCGAGTCCACGAACTGGGCATACCATGTATGGGATGTCGATTGGACCTGAAATTTTCAGGGGTTGTTTGTACATATAAAACTAGCATCTGGCCAAAATATGAGCACTCTAGGTCTACGGGAAGTGGGGCAAATCGGAACACACAGTTTGAAGGTTCAAAAATCTTTAATGCTGTAATTTAGGCAAAATTCCATTTCATTTCAAAATTCAAAATGCATCTGAAAGGGCTTAAAAAATGTAACAAAATGCAGGGTGAAGCATCCCAATTGGTTAAATCTTAAGGGAGTTATTGATCTAAGGGGTCCCCCGAGCAAAAATTTTCAACAAAAAAAAAAGACTTAAAAGAAAAAGTGTCTATTTTATATGTTAAACTGCCTTACCCAAAGCATTCTCAGCCTCAAATTGAGGTCCCAGATGTCCTCTACAAGCTGCAGGTCGAGCAGAATCGAGTTGATATCTGGATGGCATACTATTTATTTGAGTTTAAAAATTGTGCTATTTTTCCACTAAAATGCCAATAATTCCCTTAAGATTTAACCAATTGGGATGCTTCACCCAGCATTTTGTTACATTTTTTAAGCCCTTTCAGATGCATTTTGAATTTTGAAATTTAATGGAATTTTGCCTATGTTACAGCATTTAAGATTTTGGACATTTTTGAACCTTCAAACTTTGTGTTCCGATATGTACAAATAACCCCTGAAAACTTCAGGCAGATTGGTAAGGTCGATGCGAGATGGGTATGCTATGCTCGTGGACTCGCTCTTAATTACTTCTTGTACATATGTTATGATACTTTGAAGAAAATCTTGAAATTAAAAAAAATAACAACACTGGCAAATGCATTTAAAAAGATAATTAATTTGTTATAACTTTGTTATTGCAAAATTCAGACCAATCAAATTATCGAAATAACAGGTCGTTAGTATTTATTTCGAACCAAGATGAAGAGTTTATTGAAAGTTATTGAAACCAGAAATCTCAAATCTGTGCCGTTTTTTCTGCTTTAATTTGACTCGACCATGTAAAAACAATTAAATGAAATCAACCCCAGCTTAAAAGAAAGAAACATCACATCAAAGATGAATAATAAAGTTTGAATAAAATTTCGACCAGCATCGAATCAATTTATGCCGAATAGAAGAGCCTTTAAGCCGATTGTGATGAATAATACAACGTGCGTCACATGAATCGTCCGTAATGGCCCAATATGGTTGAAATAAATAAAAATGGCGCCAATTTTAATGAAAATCAGAATTTCCGTTTCCAGTCCCTGTAAAGCTAGAACTAACGTGCCATAAATTCTAGTCTTACAGTCAACTTCGAATAACGAAGGAACATTTCAACTTTCAAATTTGGAGATTGTCTAGATCTTTTTAGTGTTGCTTTAATTTTCGTCTAGGGAACAAACCTGAATTTGAATATGTATCCAATTTGCTTATCTCAAACCGTAATTTTGATGACGAGCGAGGTAGTAACCAAAATGTGTGAGACACCAAAATTGGGTGAACCGAGATAATGAACCACGAATGTGCCAATTTTGCTCTGATGAAAGGTTACGGATTTTCATTACTGAATTTGGCAAGTCATCGTTAACTTTCACGGGATCAATTTTGGGTGCTTTGAAGTTTTGCTTGAAAATTTGTAAAAAAAAGAGCATCGAAAATTAAACAGAATAGAAATATTCTAAAACCATTGCAAACCTAAAAAAAATGGGTGGAACAGAAACAAACATCTTTTGCAAATTTAAAAATAACCCCACCAACGGCTGAACTTGTTTACTTCCCAGCTAAGCAAACAAGTGCCCATATTTTGCACTCTCCATAATTTGCCCTGTCAAAGACCCGAATTGGTTTCCCAATCTTCCTGTGGTCACGAAACCCACGCAGTTTCCGAAATAATCTTGATCTTGCTTCTTTTAATGCCAGTTTTCCCTGCACAGCTTTTTTTCCTTGTATTTTGTACAACGCAAAACTCCATTTTTGGCAACGCAGCCAATTCTCAGCCGAAGAGCGAAGACATTCCTTTCTCCACCAAAAAATCGCGGGCTATTTTTAGCACACCCCTGCTGGACAACCTGGCATGTCCAATTTATGGGACTACTTTTTTTTCCTTTTGGATGCCTGCGGCTTGCAGTCCGATTGCCTTTCTTTGGAAGTGCTGCTTTAAAAATAACTTGCAATCGAGAAAAATCGCCTTTTGTACAGTGATACGTCGATTATGAAACCTAAAGACATGTGGATTTGAGCTTTTGAGCTTTTGAACTTCTTCACTTCTTCACTTCTTCACATCTTCACTTCTTCACTTCTTCACTTCTTCACTTCTTCACTTCTTCACTTC
Source organism: Culex pipiens pallens (assembly GCF_016801865.2). Classification (NCBI taxonomy): domain Eukaryota; kingdom Metazoa; phylum Arthropoda; class Insecta; order Diptera; family Culicidae; genus Culex; species Culex pipiens. The sequence continues at coordinate 189,376,093 of NC_068938.1, read as the reverse complement.
TTCACTTCTTCACTTCTTCACTTCTTCACTTCTTCACTTCTTCACTTCTTCACTTCTTCACTTCTTCACTTCTTCACTTCTTCACTTCTTCACTTCTTCACTTCTTCACTTCTTCACTTCTTCACTTCTTCACTTCTTCACTTCTTCACTTCTTCACTTCTTCACTTCTTCACTTCTTCACTTCTTCACTTCTTCACTTCTTCACTTCTTCACTTCTTCACTTCTTCACTTCTTCACTTCTTCACTTCTTCACTTCGTCACTCTTCACTTCTTCACTTCTTCACTTCTTCACTTCTTCACTTCTTCACTTCTTCACTTCTTCACTTCTTCACTTCTTCACTTCTTCACTTCTTCACTTCTTCACTTCTTCACTTCTTCACTTCTTCACTTCTTCACTTCTTCACTTCTTCACTTCTTCACTTCTTCACTTCTTCACTTCTTCACTTCTTCACTTCTTCACTTCTTCACTTCTTCACTTCTTCACTTCTTCAAAATTTAAACTAAGAATTTCCAAGGTTGGATCACTACAAGATCTGTTTTATTTCAAATCGCTTCCTTCAAGATGTTATTAGTGTTTCTTTTTTCTCGAAAAGGTTCCAAGGTGCATGTACTTTTATCGTCCTCAAAGCAAATTAAATATTTTCTCCCACCAAGAGAAGAAAAAGAACGATTCATGAAATTCCAAGGAAATTGTGGTACCAACTGGAGTGCACCAGTATTACATCAACCGTGGTCATCCCGCGGGGAAAGCCAAGTAGGTCATAAGAAGGTCATTACCATAATTAGTAATTAAAAACCAGCTGGTAAGGTCCACAAATCTAAAGACTCGCCAAAAGCTTCAGTCGCCGGGTCTTTAAATTTATTAATTAGTGTCATAGAAGCTTAAAATCAAGTTTCTCTCTTCAAGCATCAGATAAGGCACAGCCTGGACGTTCTTAACGAGAAATAGCTGCTCTTTTTGCCATCTTGCATCCAAAAGCTCAAAGAACGACCAAACTTGAAAAGTGCTCATCTTCCCAAAAACCCCACGATAATCTACAGTTCTCGCGTACAAAACTGGAGGGGAGGGGGTCTTTCGAAAAACCACGCTCCAAAAAAAGGGGGGGGAGAGAGAAGTTAGAAGTTAGAAATTTGAAGACCGCGTGGTTTATGCACGATCATTCGGCGAGAAGCAAAACTTTTATCGATAAGCGTTCGTTGTGTGCGAACTCTGCAGGCAAACCGAATGATGAAATTCCAACAAAAATCCCGGCCCAAAATAGCCTCCTGATATTTGGAGCACAACTTGTGGAGCGAATGGAAATTAATCTGCTGGGGCTGAAAGCCGGGAATGTTCGAGAAGCTTTACAAAGTTATGTAGCTAAATTAAATAACAACACCGTCTCTTTTGCCGAACAAAACCAGCCTGGTGTCATATCCTGGAGCATTAAAATCTTATATTCTTGGCTGTTTAACAGCCGGTGTAACGAAAATAAATAATTAACTTGCTTCCTTTCGTCGCCCCGGAGCGCATCCTTTTTATGTCGCGTAGCTTTTTGCTAGCTTTTGCGAGTTTCTTGTAAGAGAAAAGTAACGAGGAAATTACATGTAATTGCTTTCCTTAGAGCGAATTGTTCTCAAGAACGAAACGATATTTATTCTCGCTCGCATAATTTTTTCAGTAAACTTAGGTCAACTTGAAAATAGAATAGAAATCTCCAGAATTTGCGTTGCTATTGACTGTTCCAATCAAATTTTATAGCGGACCTTAAAGGGGTATTGGAATTGCATGAGTAAAACTCAGCCAAAGCCAAATTCTTGCTGTAGAACTTTGTACATAAATGTCAAACTCTTAAAATATAATCATGCAAACTAAAAACTAAAAACTAAAAACTAAAAACTAAAAACTAAAAACTAAAAACTAAAAACTAAAAACTAAAAACTAAAAACTAAAAACTAAAAACTAAAAACTAAAAACTAAAAACTAAAAACTAAAAACTAAAAACTAAAAACTAAAAACTAAAAACTAAAAACTAAAAACTAAAAACTAAAAACTAAAAACTAAAAACTAAAAACTAAAAACTAAAAACTAAAAACTAAAAACTAAAAACTAAAACTAAAAAATAAAAACTAAAAAATAAAAACTAAAAACTAAAAACTAAAAACTAAAAAACTAAAAACTAAAAACTAAAAACTAAAAACTAAAAACTAAAAACTAAAAACTAAAAACTAAAAACTAAAAACTAAAAACTAAAAACTAAAAACTAAAAACTAAAAACTAAAAACTAAAAACTAAAAACTAAAAACTAAAAACTAAAAACTAAAAACTAAAAACTAAAAACTAAAAACTAAAAACTAAAAACTAAAAACTAAAAACTAAAAACTAAAAACTAAAAACTAAAAACTAAAAACTAAAAACTAAAAACTAAAAACTAAAAACTAAACACTAAACACTAAACACTAAACACTAAACACTTAACACTAAACACTAAACACTAAACACTAAAAACTTAAAACTAAAAAGAAGAAAAAACAGTCATCGTTACTTCCAAAAGTGTCTTACAAAAAATCCTAGCTTTCCGATACTGCAAAAAGCGAAATGTTTCATCCAGAAATTTGTGAGATGTATATTGTTTCAGTTGTTTGTTTGAATTATTTAATTATTTATTTGAATATTGTTAAATACTGTTTAGAAAACTTGTTAAATGGTGTGTTTTATGTGCCAATTACTCATCAATATGTGCAAAATAAGATTAGAAACAGGTTTGTAAAATGTTGCAAATCGCAAAAAATATTAAAATTTAGTTTTATCAGAGTTTTGGAATATGTAAAATTTGATCAAATATGAAAAATCATAAAAGCTTATTAAAACAAATTTTTAACAAGAATAAAAGAAAAACAGTTCATTTTCGATTTTATAACACGCTGCACTTGGTTTATACTTGCTTAAGGAAATATGTTATTTATTCATACAAATATTTATTCATACAAATACCCATTTGGGTAATTCTCTACCAACTCACACGAAACCGGGAAAAGTTGCCCCGACCCCTCTTCGATTTGCGTGAAACTTTGTCCTAAGAGGTAACTTTTGTCCCTGATCACGAATCCGAGGTCCGTTTTTTGATATCTCATGACGGAGGAACGGTACGACCCATTCCATTTTTGAACAAGCGAAAAAAGAGGTGTTTTTCAATCATTTGCAGCCTGAAACGGTGATGAGATAGAAATTTGGTGTCAAAGAGATTCTTATGTAGAATTAGACGCCCGATTTGATGGCGTACTCAGAATTCAGAAAAAACGTATTTTTCATCGAAAAAAAGCACCAAAAAAGTTTTAAAAACTATGCCATTTTCCGTTACTCGACTGTAAAAAAATTTGGAACATGTCATTTTAAGGGAAATTTAATGTACTTTTCGAATCTACATTTTTTCATTTAGAACAAAATTTTTCATTTTATAATTTCGTGTTTTTTTTTACTTTGCAGGGTTATTTTTTATAGTGTAACAATAATCTACAAAGTTGTAGAGCAGACAATTATAAAAATTTGGTATAAACATAAGGGGTTTGCTTGTAAACGTCACGAGTTATCACGATTTTACGAAAAAAAAGTTTTGAAAAAGTTACTTTTTGCGTTTCTCTTTGTTTCGTCGTCCATGTCTGTCGCGGGTGTCCATGAACGGTCATGATCAACGACGGCCAACATTTTCAAAACTTTTTTTCGTAAAATCGCGATAACTCGTGACGTTTATAAGCAAACCCCTTATGTTCACAGCAAAAAATCCGATGGTGTACTATTTTCATAGCGTCGAGATAGCCGAGTGGGTTGGGGCGCGGACATGGTAAACTGAATATGACTCTCGCCGGATTGATGTTGTTTTTGGGATGAGCAGACCTGATTTTTCTTCTTCGGTACATGCTTTTTGTGTACACGTTTTCTCATACAATATTACATGCTTTTTCTCACAAAGGTGATGTGCATGCTTTTGCATGCGATTTAACATAGAAATTTTTTGCTGTGTTTACAGATCATTTTTTTTTTTTGTAATTGTCTGCTCTACAACTTTGTAGAACATAGTTACACTCTGAAAAATAACCCTGTAAAGTTAGAAAAAAAATAATTTACAAATGAAAGATTTTGTTCTAAATGAAAAAATGACCCTTCTGGGTCAATGTAGATTCGAAAAGTACATTAAATTTTCCTTAAAATGACATGTTCCAAAAAAATTTACAGTCGAGTAACGGAAAATGGCAGAGGTTTTTAAACTTTTTTAGTGGTTTTTTGTTGAAAAATACGTTTTTTTTCGGAATTCTGAGTTCGCCATCAAATCGGGCGTACAATTCTATATAATAGTCCCTTTGACACCAAATTTCTATCTCATCACCGTTTCAGGCTGCAAATGATTGAAAAACACCTCTTTTTTCGCGTGTTCAAAAATGGAAGGGGTTGTACCGCCCCTCCGTCACGAGATATCAAAAAACGGACCTCGGATTCGTGATCAGGGACAAAAGTTACCCCTTAGGACAAAGTTTCACGCAAATCGAAGAGGGGTCGGGGCAATTGCTGTGTGAGTTGGCGGAGAATTACCCATTTAAAATCTAGAAACTGCAGAAATGTCAGTTGTATAAGCTCACAAGAAAGCACACAACAGACGATATTCAAAAACATAGTTAAAACTAATTTTTTTAAATGTTTAGCGATTTGCAAATTTTTTATAAAGTTGTCTCTTGTCTTATTTTGCAATTTTTTTAACAGTGGTTGACACATAAAACACGCCATGTGACAAGTATCCTGAAAAGTTATTAAAAATTATTCCAGTAATTTTAATTTTTATTCATCCCCTAATTTACTATCTCCAAAAGGATTTGTCACAAAACTTGTCAAATTTTTATGCTCAATTTTTTTCAGGATTGGGTTCGTAAGTTTAACAATTTTGGAATAAGAAGACAACAACTTCTCTGGTTGCTGTGCACCCTTAAAGCCTTTTTAAACAAGTTTATTTTTAGGCAGATTTAGAATTTTTTTTTTAGAAAGCCTTTTTGTTTGGACAGCTGCCAAAATATTATGGAGAAACTAATGATGCAAAATGTCTTCTTTGGTCATACAAAAAAGTACACACAAAATTTTATCCAAATTGAAATTCACAAAAATTAAATTTCCAAAAAAAAAGCTCATTCTTGGTACAATTACGCATATCTGAACTAGAAAATATTTTAAGCGCTATTCTCTTCCATCCAAAGATGTGGGTGCTCTTTCTATGAAGATGTCTTGAAATCCTCAAGCTACTTACCGCCAGTGCGTTATTTATGTACCAAACACAATCGTTTCGTTTAGCATAATACACGCTCTGATGGTTTGACAGAAGAAAAAATCGCGACATGGCCAAGGCCAGGATCATCAACAACTCAACGCCACCCCCAACCACGACCACGCCAGACGCCGATCCAAATCCAAAATCGATTCATTGAACCCGACGCCAAACGTCCTTTCGAGGAATGCCAAGATCAAGTCTGAGGTCGATGACGGCGATGGCGACGGCGACGCAATTTTGGCAAATTAATTTGCGATTAAGGCAAATTTTCCTCAAAGCTCGCGAGCGTAATCCGATCCGCGTCGATTCCTCACTTTAATTATGACGTTTTAACGAGCTTTACGGCCGATTCGAAAATGGAACCAAAATTTGCCTATCAGATTTCAGTTTTGAACAATCCGGAATCAACCACGAACAAAACGATTTGAAGCATTATTTATTTCTTTCACCGAATCGCTTGAATGGGGTCCATTTTCCAAACATTTTAAACGCATCTGAATTAGTGCAAATTTTGTTCATGGCGAAGAAATTTACGACCGTCCAAAAAAATGCAAGGATCTCCGGCAAACGGCTACCGAATTTGCATTTTTTCGTTAAGCGGACAGTTTAATGGCTTGAATGAGTATGGTCCAATTCGTGGGCCAATTTGTTGTTCTCTGCGGAATTGAAAATGTGGCGTCAAACGGAAATTATTCAGTGGGGGTGGACATTCTGGTTTTGTACGAGAAAAAAAAGAATACCAACGGTCGACGTTTGCTAAGCTGACTTGACCTTAAAATTCCAAAACGGATTCTGCTCTTAGTGATGAGCACATTTATGCAGGTGAGAGCAGTGATGGTTTTCAGCTAAAATTACAAACGATTAACCAATGTTAACTCATGCAAAATGTTGCGCACACTGCAAAATGCAACGTAATTGTGCGATAATGCATTGCTGAAATTGGTCCTGCCCTACCCCCCTTAACAAAGCTCATTTTTAACACTCTCATAGCAACCGAATTGGTGCCAAGCACACCAAGAATGGTAAATTATGCACGTCAAAATGGAAAGAAAGCAATTTGTCTTCATGTTACAGACCTGCAGGCTGCTGCCATTGAAAAAACATAGTTCCTTGAAATGGGAACTGGAATGCCAAGCTTACATCGGAATCATAAGCAGTTGCTTCGCAGAAGCTTCTTTTGAGAATGCAATTTCTTCTTCCAAGCAACAAGCAAAAACCTTTCATCCGGTTGCAAACTTTGGAGCTGAGTGCTGAATAGTCGTTCGCAAAACGGCCTCAATTTTGAACTGTCAAAGTGGAACCAATTAACTGTTCGCCAAAAGTAGAGAGTATTGTTATCGATCATTAAAAATTGTTTTTTTTTTTTGCGAGAATGACTAAGGCCACAAGCATTTGAGGACCTGGAGTTGAAGTAAAGAAATCTTAAGAAAGTTGAAGGCGAGATCGTCATTTTTCATAATGATGAATGGAAGTTGTTTATGGAGTCGATGCGGTTGTATCCATCCAGAAGCTGTCTTAATTGTTTGATTTCTTTTGAAAACCTACTGGTTAAGTGAAAATCTTATCTGTTTGTTGGATCAGCTTTGCTAGAAATAGCGATGTTTTTTCGCTGGACCAGGAAGAGCTGCAGGATTCCTGAATCAGCCAGAGAATTTATCTGCGACAACGCAAAGAGACACTCTCGCCGCAGTTCGTCATCACCCGTAAAAAAGAAAACACCTTCTAACCGATCGAAACTTGAAAACACACGATTTTACAGCAAAAAAGTAAAAAAACTAGACAAAATAAAACACATACTATTGATTATAAAACAGCTTGTTTACCAGTAAGAAAAAAGTCATGCTTGTGCTTGAACAGCCTCCTACTTTGTAGATGTAAACAAAGTGGGATCATTCGAAAATCACGTTACGCATTATCTCTATTCATCACCCAGCTTTGGAGTCACAGTTATTTCTTGACTTTTTTTTGATAAGGTCCTATAAACAAATGTAAACATTGAGTGTATCCCGCTTACTCCGATGGACTTTGACATAAGGTGTGAAAGGGATACACTCAATGTTTACATTTGTTTATAGGACCTTATCAAAAAAAAGTCAAGATTTGAACAAAAATCATATTGCGCGTATTGCCCAAAAATTCACGCGGCATACCAGCCCCGAAACGACGCGCCGCACTTTCGGCAAATGCGCGCTGTCAAATCCCATACTGCGCGTTTTGTTTTTGTTGCCATGTATGTTTTTTATTGCATTAAAAGTGCAGAAAAATGCTGGCAACCATGTCTATGGCACAGTCTGAAATGCCGCACGGCGTGTACCTTTGAAAGAAACGGACAATAACTATGGTTTTTTTTACAATTTGTGACAAAAATTGAGGTAAAAAATTCCCAGGATTCAAAAAAATAAGAAAAATTACCAAAAACTACATTTTTGCAATTCCGTCGTGAAACTATTTGGGTAATTCTCCGCCAACTCACACAGCAGTTGCCCCGACCCCTCTTCGATTTGCGTGAAACTTTGTCCTAAGGGGTAACTTTTGTCCCTGATCACGAATCTGAGGTCCGTTTTGTGATATCTCGTGACGGAGGGGTGGTACGACCCCTTTCATTTTTGAACATGCCAAAAAAGAGATGTTTTTCAATAACTTACAGCCTGAAACAGTGATGAGATAGAAATTTGGTGTCAAAGGGACTTTTATGTAAAATTAGACGCCCGATTTGATGGCGTACTCAGAATTCCGAAAAAACGTATTTTTCATCGAAAAAAACACTAAAAAAGTTTTAAAAATTCTCCCATTTTCCGTAACTCGACTGTAAAAATTTTTTGGAACATGTCATTTTATGGGAAATTTAATGTACTTTTCGAATCTACATTGACCCAGAAGGGTAATTTTTTCATTTAGAACAAAATTTTTCATATTAAAATTAAGTGTTTTTTCTAACTTTGCAGGGTTATTTTTAGAGTGTAACAATGTTCTACAAAGTTGTAGAGCAGACAATTACAAAAAATGTGATATATAGACATAGGGGGTTTGCTAATAAACATCACGAGTTATCGTGATTTTACGAAAAAAAGTTTTGAAAAAGTTGGTCGTCATCGATCATGGCCGTTCATGGTCACCCGCGACAGACACGGACGACGAAACAAAGAGAAACGCAAAAAGTAACTTTTTCAAAACTTTTTTTCGTAAAATCGCGATAACTCGTGATGTTTATAAGCAAACCCCTTATGTCTATGTATCAACATTTTTGTAATTGTCTGCTCTACAACTTTGTAGATCATTGTTACACTCTAAAAAATAACCCTGCAAAGTTAGAAAAAACACGAAATTTTAAAATGAAAAATTTTGTTCTAAATGAAAAAATGACCCTTCTGGGTCAATGTAGATTCGAAAAGAACATTAAATTTCCCATAAAATGACATGTTCCAATTTTTTTTACAGTCGAGTAACGGAAAATGGGAGAATTTTTAAAACTTTTTTACTGTTTTTTTCGATGAAAAATATTTTTTTTCGGAATTCTGAGTACGCCATCAAATCGGGCGTCTAATTTTACATAAAAGTCCCTTTGACACCAAATTTCTATCTCATCACCGTTTCAGACTGCAAATTATTGAAAAACACCTCTTTTTTTGCATGTTCAAAAATGGAAGGGGTCGTACCGCCCCTCCGTCACGAGATATCAAAAAACGGACCTCGGATTCGTGATCAGGGACAAAAGTTACCCCTTAGGACAAAGTTTCACGCAAATCGAAGAGGGGTCGGGGCAACTTTTCCCGATTTCGTGTGAGTTGGTAGAGAATTACCCATTTACTATTTACTTTTCCTGTCATTCTCGATAGACGAAACAGCCTACTTTTCTCTACCAAAAATAACAGAATCGAATAGTAACCCTTTTTCAAAACAAATGCTGAAAAGTTCTACGTGCCCCGCTGTGTAAAGTGCGGTGAATCACACCTCTCTGAGACGTGTGCACTGCCGTGCAAGGCGGACTTGGGGAACAAGGCAGAGCACACCAAGGCACGCATCAAGTGCGCCAACTTTGGAGGCAACCATACCAGCAACTACCGTGGATGCAGTGCACGAAAAAATAACTTCTAGGAGCAGGAAAAGAGGAAGAAAAAAACAGCAGCCTCCTTAGCGAAGTACGAGCGTAAACGTGCTGGCAGCAGGGCAGCGTACGGTTCCAGCGGACAACTCGGTTTCGGAGCTGCCGTAACAAAGCAGCAATTTCTGACCCTCGGGGAGCTGATGATTAAGCACATCTACAATAGAAAAAAAATCTGTGATCCAGTTTAAGCTTTCTCTATTTCTATTCCCATTTTCTTCGTAAGTTTTTTTCTTAATTTTGTCTTACTCTTGGTAACCCCTTAGCTACAAGCAATTATTGCTCAAAAATGGATTATGATGTAACATGCAGCTGAAAGGGTACCTCAAGAAATTATTGTATCTTGATTATTCAGTAATAAAACCGAATTGAATTGAAATTGAACACAAAATAACAAGCCTAAAATCAAACAAGCAAATTTCCTAAGCAGTAAATGGGTCATTCCATCTCAACTGTGCACGAAAAAGTGCAAATTTGAAAATTACCCTCTCCGATCCTGCTCAAATTTGGCAGGGCTGTTGATACCAACAAAACATGCAAGAATCCCGAATTTCATCCGGTCCATTTTTGTACCTCCCCAAAAAATCGACTTTTTGGCGGTTTTTGAGCGAAACCCCTATTTTCAAACGGCTATAGCTCAGGAACCACAAATCTTAGAAGGTCTGCCTTAGACTCAATTTTGAAGGAAATTGGACGTAGAATCCATTTCCGTGATCAAAATTTTTATTAATTTATTTTTTCTACCTGTATTGCGCAATTGAAAACTTCAAATGGCCGTATCTCAAAACACCCCAACTTATTTTTTTTATTTGACCTCACCATCGTATTCCCCGGCCAGTTTTACATAAGAATCACCATCGACAGAAAGGAATATGTTTCGTTCCAGAGATATCGAATTTTAAAGTTTTGTGAATTTGAGATTAACTAAATAAGCTTCATTCGCCGCATCTGCTAGAAGCAATCAGGAGCGTTGTTCAATAACTGCTACCTGGTGTTCTGGAAAATGATTAGTTTATTTTTAATTTTTATAATTTAACGCAATTTTCAAATAGCTAATACATTAATCAATCCTTTTTTTTTCAAGGAATATTTATTGGGTTATTTTGAATGTTCCGTTTTTTTACTAGTTGCTAACCGTTTTAGAGTACCCTCGAGGCCATGACTGGGGCTTTTGTCATAAGCGGTAGCAAAATAGTGCCATTCAGCAAAAACCCCAAAATCTGCTTTATGTTTCAAAAGATTGATCATATTAAATCGGTTTTTATATTGTGAGCCAGCTCCAATTAATCAATGGATGATTTTGGTCAAGGTACATTTTATTAAAAAAAAAAATAATAAAACGTGTGGACACCAGCCGTATTGTGTTCCGAAAATCCTAAATGATAGAAGAAAAAAAAACAATTATTGTTCGGACGGTGTCTAAATCATCGCTACTAAATTTTGGGAACAGCAGAGCAAACTTTGTGATTTTCTTACATTTTTCAGTTTTATACCTTCCAAAAATCCTTTTCCTACTCCTTGCGATCGTTCTTCACGAGAATACAACGTATCAACAAATTTTATTCATTTTAATTCATTTTTTTTACTCAATACTGTATCGCGCACTTTTTGTTCAGTGTTACTAACAAGATCAATTGCATTTTTCTGCTCGCTCCATCGGAATCCAATTCTGCCCTGTACTGTGTGTCGTTATTGCTCTATCCTGTGGGTTAGCACAGAAATTCATCTCATTTTTTTTAAGCGGATAAACATTTGCGATTTAACTACAGTTATACAGTTATACAGTGTTATACAGTTAATTTTGCCCAATTTGCTAAAGATTATTTAATATGAAATCTTATTCCAATAAATGATCAGGTATCAGTTATTGAACAACGCTCCTGAGTGCTTCTAGCAGATGCGGCGAATGAAGCTAATTTAGGTAATCTCAAATTCACAAAACATTAAAATTCGATATCTCTGGAACGAAACATATTCTTATGTAAAACTGGCCGGGGAACACGATGGTGAGGTCAAATAAAAAAAAATAAGTTGGGGTGTTTTGAAATACGGCCATTCGAAGTTTTCAATTGCGCAATACAGGTAGACAAAATCAATTAATAAAAAATTTGATCTCGGAAATGGATTCTACGTCCAATTTCCTTCAAAATATTGAGTCTTAGAAAGACCTTCTAAGATTTGTGGTTCCTAAGATATCGCCGTTTGAAAATAGAGGTTTCGCTCAAAAATCGCCAAAAAGTCTATTTTTTTGGGAGGTACAAAAATGGAGGGGGTGGTCCAATTTGGATGAAATTCGGGATTCTTGCATGTTTTGTTGGTATCAACAGCCCTGCCAAATTTGAGCAGGATCGGAGAGGGTAATTTTCAAATGCTGTTCCGCTTCAGATGGAATGACCCAAATACAAACCAAAATCTTCAAAGTAAGTAAAATACATGAGTGAAACTTTTCTCTTCAACGTCGCACAAAACGCTTGAGTTTTTTCGTTGATATAATCAAGACGATGGCTCTTCTCTACCCTTCATGACCGACAAAGCGCTTTATCACAGCTTGACATAGTTTAAGCTTCTTTTTTTAATGCTAGACAGCAGTAATTGGTTCAGAAAAGATAACGTTTGATGAAGATAAAAATTCGTCAAACGATATTCTCTGCTCTTAAAATCAACGTTTCTGTTCTGCCATTATGACAAATGAGAAATTACAATTATATAATATGAGACTTATTTTATTTATATCTTGTCCAAGAATCGAGCGATTCCTTTTATAAAAAAAAAGATCAAACCTAAAAGGCTATCGTGGCAATACATTACAACGCCGACTTTTGAACATGACATCAGAAATAATGCCGGGAATGCAATTGCTGTGCTGTTGAGCTAAATGATGTACGTGTATTTGTCCACGTGGCTGTGTTGTGGCAGGTGGATGCACCGTAAACGTAATTATACTTATCTTTTGATGATTCGTGCTAGACGCCAGGACTACTTTTGCACGCAAACGGAATATCAAACAAACGTCATAGTAAAAGTACGCGCATGACATCATTGGAAACAACGTTACAAACAATTTTCTCAATTAATCAGTTTTTGTTCCAAAGTGTTGCAAGAAAAATATGGCGTCTTTAACATGATTAAGTCTAAAATAAACGTATGAAAAGATAACATCATCACGAGGATATATGAAATGATCCAAATTTCTTCTACTCCCAAAGGAAAAATATATATCATAATCTGCAACAGTGGATTTGCTGCAGAAAATGTTACATTTTATAACAGTTTTTGCAGAAAGCTTATAGCTCACTTTTGCCCTAGTGTAAACATTCAGCGATCTGCAGTTCTCACCAGTACATATATATGCTGGAGCATCCCCCAGAAACTGCTCTATCCTTCGCAACTCATCAAGCGCCCACGGTGCAGTGGTAACGTACCAGATTTCCAACCAAGAAGTTGCTAGTTCGATCCTCGTTTGGACATGTTTTTTTTTCTCAACACCAGCAAACAGCTGTCGGTAATGTCGTTAATAGTCGGTAACGGGCAAAAATGCCATACCCCAATGTTGCAAAAAATGCATGAGGACAGATTGCATGCAGAATCTAATAAACTTTCATGCCGCCATGTACAATCATGCGATCGCCATTTGGGTGTAGAATCATGCAGTTTATTTCACTCCTTAAAAAGTCAATCAATCTCACAGCGGTTGCCAAAGCAGATACCCTTTTTTTAAACATCGAATGAATAATATAATTATTGGCTGTCGCTTGAAATACTCCATAAATTTAATCATTCAAATTTGTTGAATAAATAATCCCAAACCCTCGATCAACCAATTTATCATCTCACCAAACGAAAGGAGTGTTAAAAAAAATGTTTCACCTTTCAAAGAGGCACAAAGCGCCAGTAAAAAAAAATACAAATCTCTTCAAATCTGACCATTTTAAAATCGTAATTCGCCCTTTCCAAACCCGTTTCTTGATCTACAACGTGCCGATAATGATGTCGCAATGTTCTGCACACCCAAAACACCGGAAGTACCGCGATTGCCCAATATACTGAAATCGAGTCATCAAACAGAACGACCACTTTACTAATCAGTCGCCGCGCCACGTTCGATCGTGTTTTTTTGGGGGGTGAAAATTGATTTCATCTCCATCACGCGCAGCTGCTTGCATGCTTCACCGGCGGCAAGATTCTTAATTTATGGACGACGATTTGGCGCGCGCAATTTTGGCTTCCAAATCCACGAACGCATTTCTCGCTGTGCACAGTGAGTTTGACTAGGTGGACAAAGTTTTGGGACCTATGTAAAAACAATTTAATACTATTCTGAAACTCTTTGTGAAACTCTTAGAAAACAGACTGATACATTACTAGTGTCTTCCTTTTATCTATAAGGACTTCGTCCATACAAGTCTCCGTACAATTTTGGCAACTTTCCATACAAAAAGGCTACTAAAATATTCAAAAAAATGTGTCTTGAGCACGGATTTTCTGATCGATTTGGTGTCTTCGGCTAAACTGTAGGTATTGATTAGAACTGTTCAGTTAAAAGCTTCAAATTTGGAAATGGATGAAGGTACACATTTTGTTGCTCTGAATCTGGTTCAACCACTCACAAAATATCAAAATTTTAGACTGCAACATTGCCAAACAAGCTGTATCAATTTGGCTCAGATTACGGTACACTTTATAAAAATCCCTTTTTAATAATTTGAACTTTTCACACACAAAAATTGATTTGCGCTAAATAAAATTAAAAAAACACACACACACACACTGCAAATTTCAAAATTAAGAGTATTTAAAAGAAATTGTAAATTGGAATGGACAAAAAAACCGTAAAATAGCTGTATAAAAAGAACACAAGCTGTATAAAAAGAACACAAGTTGCCTCAAGTAAACGAACAATCAATCAAAAAATCTAACAAAACCAGTTTTTCCAAAAAGAATAAGGTTTTTAGTAAGCATTCTTTAAAAATGAGCAGATTTTTCGGTTTATGGTATGTTATTTTAATAAATTTTTGCCGTTTTCCATTCAAAACAAAAAAAAATAATCGATATTCAAAACTAAAAGAATAATGTGACTTTTGCTTGCTTTGTGTTTATAAGCGAATTTGTTGAATAATTTCTGTAAGTTTTTGCATTCTTTCAAACATGAGCAGTTCCTCTCATTTTGAGCACATGATTTTGAATAATTTATATAAGTTTGTTTTTTCAGCATATTATTTGAATTATTTCTGTAATTTTTGCATTTTCTGAGTAGTTCCTTTAAATTTCTGCATTTAATTTAGATTTTTTTTTCTGAGTTTTTAAGCAAATTATTTAAATTATTTCTGTGAGTTTTTGCATTTTTCAAACATGAGTAGTTCATTTAATTTTGAGGATATCATTTTAAATAATTTTTGTTAGTTTTTGCATTCTTTGTTTTTTTGAGCATATAATTTGATTTTTTTGTGAGTTTTTGCTTTCTTTCAAACATGAGCAGTTCTTTAATTTTATAATTTAATTTCATCATATAATTTTGAATCAATTCTTGAAATTTTATTATTTTTTAAATCAATTTGTTGTTGTTTTTTGGGGAATAATCGGGTTTTCTAACAAATAAAAGTGTTTTTTTGCATTCTTCGAGCAGTTCTTTTAAGTTTCAGCACATAATTTTGATAAATTTTTGTTAGTGTTTGGAATTCTTTGTTACTTTAGCAAATTATGTGAATTATTTCTTTCAGTATTTGCATTCTTTCAAACATGAACAGATCTTTATGTTTAGCATATAATTTTGAATCAATTCTGTGAGTTTTAGGTTTTTTTAAACCAAGCTGTTTTTTATTCAATTCGGCGAAACGATATCGGTTAAATGTACCAGATCCGTTGATTTGTTAACAAAATGATAATTACAAAATAAATACGAACAGAATAGTACGGAAAAATGTCCAAATCAGTATTAGGTTACCCACCGTGATGGCGCTTTGTAGTATAAAATACCAACATTCAGCGGACGTTGCCCGAGGACACTTGAATCACCACCGGTGTCGCGTCTTATCATGCCCGTTGTCGTCATCGTGACCGTGACGTCACAACGTGTTGTCTCTGTGCTCGCTCTCAACCTCTCTCGAGAGGAAAAGGGTGTCACTAATTGGACGTGCTGCGATCGGCGTGCCAATTTCTTCACGTTTTTAGACGTTGCGAAGCGACGAACCTCTCTGCGTCAAAAGTTTTCAGCGATTCCGTGCCAATTAAAACTTATGAGATGGGGAAGCATAAAAATTTTAATTCTGCTGAACGCATGATTAATGCGAAGGACGTTTCTGTGGGGAGGAATTTGATAGTTTTGCGAGTCTTTTGTGTTGGAAGGCCGTCTGGAAGGTTAGTTTTGGCGGATTAATTTCTTTTTAATCGGTCAACGATTCGAATCGAGTCAAACTAGAGCACAGCTGAAGCATACGAATGGGACTCATTAGACTAGTCGAGGATGAAACACAGAATTTTCAGACAAACTCGAATTATGTAAATTAAGTTTAGTGCAGAATGGTGCTGCTTTCGTCAAACATATAAACCGCAAGTATTATTTGGTGAATCGAGATGGTTTGAAAAGAAAACTTTTAGGAACATCGTAATTAAAACTGTGATTAAAAATGACAACACTCCTTTTCATCAACTCAAGAATCACCACCAAGCCAACGAAAAGAGACAGCACGTTTCTCGTTTATTATTAATTTGATTGTCATCCAATAAATCTCGCGCCCGCGGTTCGCGTGACGGCAAAACCTATAACAAACGAGCTTTCGGTTAGGTGATAATTTAGCAACTTTTCCCCCTGGCCAGACAGCCGGCTGCGAGCGCGGAAAACTGATGACTTCCCGTCCGATGGTGACCTTGCGGGGCCGGGTTTGGTAGGTTTGAGGTTTTTCGATTTTTTTTTTATTGGGCCACAAAATTTGGGCCCCATCTGTGCGAAATTGATATGATAAGTAGCAGTCGAGTAGCAATAAAACTGCATGTCAAAGGAATGCAAATGAATAGTTGTGAAATTTCATACGTGATTAAAGTTATGTACTCTTTGAGAAGCGGCACAGACAAACAGACAACATATCAATATTGTTGTTAGTATTTTTGTCGTTTTTGTCGTTTTTGTCGTTTTTGTCGTTTTTGTCGTTTTTGTCGTTTTAATCGTTTTTGTCGTTTTAATCGTTTTTGTCGTTTTTGTCGTTTTTGTCGTTTTTGTCGTTTTTGTCGTTTTTGTCGTTTTTGTCGTTTTTGTCATTTTTGTCTTTTTTTTCGTTTTTGTCTTTTTTTTCGTTTTGCCGTTTTTGTCCTTTTTGTCGTTTTTGTCGTTTTTGTCGTTTTTGTCGTTTTTGTCGTTTTTGTCGTTTTTGTCGTTTTTGTCGTTTTTGTCGTTTTTGTCGTTTTTGTCGTTTTTGTCGTTTTTGTCGTTTTTGTCGTTTTTGTCATTTTTGTCATTTTTATCGTTTTTGTCGTTTTTGTCGTTTTTGTCGTTTTTGTCGTTTTTGTCGTTTTTGTCGTTTTTGTCGTTTTTGTCGTTTTTGTCGTTTTTGTCGTTTTTGTCGTTTTTGTCGTTTTTGTCGTTTTTGTCGCTTTAGTCGTTTTTGTCGCTTTTGTCGTTTTTGTCGTTTTTGTTGTTTTTGTCGTTTTTGTCATTTTTGTCGTTTTTGTCGTTTTTGTCGTTTTTGTCGTTTTTGTCGTTTTGTCATTTTTGTCGTTTTTGTCGTTTTTGTCGTTTTTGTCGTTTTTGTCGTTTTTGTCGTTTTTGTCGTTTTTGTCGTTTTTGTCGTTTTTGTCGTTTTTGTCATTTTTGTCTTTTTTTTCGTTTTTGCCGTTTTTGTCGTTTTTGTCATTTTTGTCGTTTTTGTCGTTTTTGTCGTTTTTGTCGTTTTTGTCGTTTTTGTCGTTTTTGTCGTTTTTGTCGTTTTTGTCGTTTTTGTCGTTTTTGTCGTTTTTGTCATTTTTGTCTTTTTTTTCGTTTTTGTCTTTTTTTTCGTTTTGCCGTTTTTGTCCTTTTTGTCGTTTTTGTCGTTTTTGTCGTTTTTGTCGTTTTTGTCGTTTTTGTCGTTTTTGTCGTTTTTGTCGTTTTTGTCATTTTTGTCTTTTTTTTCGTTTTTGTCTTTTTTTTCGTTTTGCCGTTTTTGTCCTTTTTGTCGTTTTTGTCGTTTTTGTCGTTTTTGTCGTTTTTGTCGTTTTTGTCGTTTTTGTCGTTTTTGTCGTTTTTGTCGTTTTTGTCGTTTTTGTCGTTTTTGTCGTTTTTGTCGTTTTTGTCGTTTTTGTCATTTTTGTCATTTTTGTCGTTTTTGTCGTTTTTGTCGTTTTTGTCGTTTTTGTCGTTTTTGTCGTTTTTGTCGTTTTTGTCGTTTTTGTCGTTTTTGTCGTTTTTGTCGTTTTTGTCGTTTTTGTCGTTTTTGTCGTTTTTGTCGTTTTTGTCGTTTTTGTCGTTTTTGTCGTTTTTGTCGTTTTTGTCGTTTTTGTCGTTTTTGTTGTTTTTGTCGTTTTTGTCATTTTTGTCGTTTTTGTCGTTTTTGTCGTTTTTGTCGTTTTTGTCGTTTTGTCATTTTTGTCGTTTTTGTCGTTTTTGTCGTTTTTGTCGTTTTTGTCATTTTTGTCTTTTTTTTCGTTTTTGTCGTTTTTGTCGTTTTTGTCATTTTTGTCGTTTTTGTCGTTTTTGTCGTTTTTGTCGTTTTTGTCGTTTTTGTCGTTTTTGTCGTTTTTGTCGTTTTTGTCGTTTTTGTCGTTTTTGTCATTTTTGTCTTTTTTTTCGTTTTTGTCTTTTTTTTCGTTTTGCCGTTTTTGTCCTTTTTGTCGTTTTTGTCGTTTTTGTCGTTTTTGTCGTTTTTGTCGTTTTTGTCGTTTTTGTCGTTTTTGTCGTTTTTGTCGTTTTTGTCGTTTTTGTCGTTTTTGTCGTTTTTGTCGTTTTTGTCATTTTTGTCATTTTTGTCGTTTTTGTCGTTTTTGTCGTTTTTGTCGTTTTTGTCGTTTTTGTCGTTTTTGTCGTTTTTGTCGTTTTTGTCGTTTTTGTCGTTTTTGTCGTTTTTGTCGTTTTTGTCGTTTTTGTCGTTTTTGTCGTTTTTGTTGTTTTTGTCGTTTTTGTCATTTTTGTCGTTTTTGTCGTTTTTTGTCGTTTTTGTCGTTTTTGTCGTTTTTGTCGTTTTTGTCGTTTTTGTCGTTTTTTGTCGTTTTTGTCGTTTTTGTCGTTTTTGTCGTTTTTGTCGTTTTTGTCGTTTTTGTCGTTTTTGTCGTTTTTGTCGTTTTTGTCGTTTTTGTCGTTTTTGTCGTTTTTGTCGTTTTTGTCGTTTTTGTCGTTTTTGTCGTTTTTGTCGTTTTTGTCGTTTTTGTCGTTTTTGTCGTTTTTGTCGTTTTTGTCGTTTTTGTCGTTTTTGTCGTTTTTGTCGTTTTTGTCGTTTTTGTCGTTTTTGTCGTTTTTGTCGTTTTTGTCGTTTTTGTCGTTTTTGTCGTTTTTGTCGTTTTTGTCGTTTTTGTCGTTTTTGTCGTTTTTGTCGTTTTTGTCGTTTTTGTCGTTTTTGTCGTTTTTGTCGTTTTTGTCGTTTTTGTAATTTTTGTCGTTTTTGTCGTTTTTGTCGTTTTTGTCGTTTTTGTCATTTTTGTCGTTTTTGTCGTTTTTGTCGTTTTTGTCGTTTTTGTCGTTTTTGTCGTTTTTGTCGTTTTTGTCGTTTTTGTCGTTTTTGTCTTTTGGTCTTTTTGTTTCCTGTAGTGAATTTGAATTTTAACATTTTATATCTCTAAATTTCAAAGCACAATTTGTTCCATCATTTCCAGCCCAAATGGTATCATTTCAATGTTCTGTTCTGATATCTCAAAGCACCACCATCAAAATCCGATCAACCGCTTCAAAGAAGACCACCCTCGTCGCCGGCCGTTTCGCTCCGAAAATGTCACCCGGAGAGGGCAAAAGATCACTCTAAATCACGATTTTACGATCGATGATGCGCGCCGAAATCTGTCGCAATTCTGGGCTTTGTTTTTATTTCTTCCTCTCCAAATCTTCTTGAACTTGAACGCGGCCCGCTCAGGGATTGTTTTCGAAGCCGTGGAGTTTCTTTGCTGATCAAATACAAAACAACTGTTTTCGGAGAGCTGCAACGACGACTTCATTAGCATACTTATCAAATAAACTTAATTTTAGTGCCTCCAGGTTGGAGCCAGAGCATTGTCTTCTGCGCGAATATCGGATCTTCAGTTGCCAACGGGGTTCAGCTGCGGGGTCAATTAGTAATAAAGTAGAACCTTCTTCCAGGATGGCACCAAGCTGAGCAGCGAACGCTGCTCGGGTGTCAGAACTGGTTCCGCCGATCCTACCGCGTTACGAGCTTCCACGGGAGCCGGCACCAGCGGGAGATAAGGATTGTTCAGCCGCGCCTGGTTGCCACCGTCACCAGTTGTTGCCGACTGGGCGCGGCTGTACAACGGCTTCTGCACCAGCTCACCATAGTCGAAGCTGCGATCCATGTCCAGCTGGAGCTTGTTCGATCTCTTCCAGTCGCCTTCGTCAGCTCGATACTGGTTGAACTGGATTCCACTGGTGGCGCCAAGATTCACCTCGTACACTCCGGGTTCAACCAGGCGGATTCGCTCGTTCGGGTCACCAGCTCCGTAAACTCGGAACGCCTGAGAGTTGGTCCGAACGAAGATCTGCTTTGCGTCGGCCGGAATCATCAGCGTAACATCGGAACAGTGCGGCAATGCAGTGTTTTCAACTAAGACACCTTGGCTAATAGATGGAATCACCGTAACACCACCGGAAGTAGCGATTGGTGGCTTCTGCTCTGGAATCTGCGGTGACATCAACGTTGGACGACTTCCCAGCTCGGGTTCCTCTTCGATCTCATCGTAAATGTCCCCACTTGGACCAACTGTCGTCCTGTAAATGAGTGACTTTACGGTTGTTGCCGGGAATCCGGCCGTTGTCGGTCGAAAGACGGTCGTGGGTCTCGGAGTGACCGGGGTGCGATCGGTTCCGCTCGGCAGTTGGTACGAAACCGAGACGGCATCCGGTGAGGCTGGAGTCGAGGGTCGGGGTGTTGCCGGTAGTCTCATGACTTCCGATCGCGGGTAGTCATCTTCGCCTACGGGTACGGTACCCACTCGGGACTGGGAGTTCGTGGGGAAGATGCCGTTCAAGTTTGGGATCCCGACGAAACTACGACGTCCCTGGACTGGTGATCCTTGTTGGATTATTCCGGGGATCGCGAATCGTATGATGGGAGCAGAATCCTTCGACGATTCTTTAACCTGCTTCATTGACTGTTCTGCTTTAGCTTGGTTGTATGACCTTCCAGAGCTAGTTTCGGAGGAGCGTTGATTTTGTACTGTCTCAGACTTCGTAGAATCTTGCAACTCTGTTGCACTGATTGATTCCTTAGAAACAATTTGGTTTTGTACCTTGCTTTGATCGGTAGATACGTCGATTGTCTGCTTGTTGGTGCTGTATTCTTGCTTACTCATAGACTTCTGGCTGGTTTGAATTGTACCGGATTGCTCCGCACCTTGCTTCAAACCGCCAACATTAGATGATT
The DNA here is from genome assembly GCF_016801865.2 of Culex pipiens pallens. Lineage (NCBI taxonomy): Eukaryota > Metazoa > Arthropoda > Insecta > Diptera > Culicidae > Culex > Culex pipiens. Next base: position 189,355,169 of record NC_068938.1, on the reverse strand, counting down.
CCTTTTGCATGACACGATCTTCTGCAACGACTTGATCAGACGATACCTCAACATTTTGCTTATTTGTACTGTATTCTTGGTCACTCTTAAACGTCTGGATAGACTTAACCGAGATTTCCTCTTGTTTTGTACTCATATCAGTGCTCTGCTGTACTGATTCTGCTTGCTGCATCTTGGAAGCATCACTAGACGTAGAATCCTTTATGTACTCAGCGACAGTAACTGCTCCCATTCGGCTTTTAGCTACGGTTCTAACATGAAGATTCATTGCAACATTTTGCTCCAACCTCGTTTCAGTCTGCTGCTGAACTCGAGCCTTGCCACGCGGAACCTTCCGCTGAACTTCAGCGCTTTTAGTAGCAGTTGTTGTTTTGCTCTGATCCGTAGCTTGATTGCTTCCGATAGCATAGTTGGCATATTTGACAGTTCCCCGATACACAGCTGAACTGCTACGGCCTGAAAAGGCACCCTGGTCTGTCTTCTTACTTGATGATGTACTGGAAGTTGAGGACTGCTTGACACCGGCCTCCACGTCTGAAGCATCATCGTCATCAAATCTAAGATTGATCTCTTCATAATTAGCCACATCGGGGATTTCTGCTGCAAGCTTGACTGACTGTCCTTGAACATTTGTATTTATCTGAGAGGCTACCTTAGAACCTGAAGTAGCCTCAGCTTTTTCCAAGAAAGGAGATTTCTTTGTTTCGTGAGCCCCATTACTTCCAGAAGCTTTCTGTTCAGATTTCCCTACACTAGTTCTTGCTTCAGTGGAACTGGTGGTCACATCTAATTTGTTTCCTGAAACGTTGATCTCAGTTTGAGATTCAGACGTTTGCTGACCAGTAGCTTGAGAGGCTACCTTAGAACCTGAAGTTACTTCAGCTTTTTCCAAGAAAGTAGATTTCTTTGTTTCGTGAGCCACATTAGTTCCAGAAGCTGCACTTTGAGAACTGGAAGTCACATCCAATTTGCTTCTTGAAGCGTTGGTTCCAAATTTAGATTCAGACGTTCTCCATCCAGTCGCTTTAATAGTTTCCGCTGTTCCAGAACTAACGCTATCCGCGCCTTCTTTCGCAGACAATGTCTGCTCAACCGAACCAGAAGCTAATGGAACTTCTTTTGGAAGGACAACTCCCTTTGAGACAGTTGATTCCATTGTTCCAAGATTCAGCATACCTTGTGAACCTTTCTGTCCCGATGTCTTTGCAATAGTTGACGAGCTTACTTTAGAATCAGTTGTGGACCATTCTGAAGCTTGCGAGGAACCCACAGTTGGTAAATCAGAAAGTAAATCAGTCCTGCTTTGGTCAACCGACACCTTCTGAACACTGCCTTCACTTAGAGTACTTTCTCTAACGTTCAAGAAATCTCTGTCGAGAATCTTTACTCCTGCAGAGTCTTCTTGTTCTGTTTCAACAAGTGATCCAATATTGGCGTCTTTCTTTGACAATTTATCAGTTGGTTGTTCCTCGCTATTCAATGTTGCTGAAATTCCAGTACTTTGTTGTTTGACTGATGTCTTATCAGATTCTTTCAGCGATTCAAATGAAGCCTGCTGCCCTTCGGTTATCTTCTCATTTGCAATCTTCCCTGTGTTTTCGTTTATGTTAAACTTCGAACTTGACGAAGTACCAGTAGATTCCAGTTTATCGACGATCTTCTTAGAGTTTGATACCTCAGAAGACTTCGACTGATCATTTCCAGCGATTTTCTTCGTATTGGTAACTACGATTGTACTACCGGCAGTATTTGGGGATGTGGTCTTAGTTCCTGCTGAATTACTGTCTGCGCTTCGAGTTCCTGCTTCTTCATAAGTGGCTTGGTAAGTTTGCTGTTTCACGGCAACCTTGGTGCCTAGCGATTCTTTAACCCCATCAGCAGTGATCTGCTTTTCTGAGTTTTTATTGATTTCACTGATCACTTGTGAAGTTGTTGTAGATCCTTCAGCTTTCGTAGCTGCTAAGTTCGAGGACTCACCAATTGTGACCATCTTCACTTGTCCTTCATTTGTGTCAATTACCATCCCTTCAACCTTATTTTCATTTATAAGACTAGCAGAACCAGTCGTATGAGTGACTTTATTGAATTGGGATCCTTCAGACATTTTTAATGAGTCGGCATTTCCTTCAGTTTTCTCAGGAGCGTCAAAACGTCCATCTTTCGCGATTTCTCCAGTCTCTTGTAAAGGTTTTGTAGTTTCTTCAGCAACTGCTGATAACTTCATCGTCGCTTTACCTTCAGTCGATTGCTGGGCCCCAGCAGTCTGTTTAACGACAGATATTCCAGTACTTCCAAATTGAGATGTTTTAACTGAGTCTTGCCATCCTGATGCTGTTGCCTTGATGATCGCACTACTTTCGACAAGTTTTTGATCCTCACCAGTCTTCTTCAATGTTGACGACCTGTTCGAGTCCGAAGCGGCAAAGCTGACCGATGAGTCCTTCGTGTTGGACTTCATGACAAACTTTGGTTCTGAAGCAGTTAACGTTCCAACGGAAGTCTTGCCCTGATTGGATCCTCTGTTGACATTTGTTTTGATCAAATCTACGCTGGATTTGCCGTCAGAAGCTTGTTGGGAGCTGGACTGTTGTTTAGTGATTGTTACCGACTGAGATGTCTGAACTTTTCTGTCGTTTCCAAAGGATTCCTTGAATCCCAATTGATTCTGGTTGGATTTAACCTGATCTACTTCAATGTTTGAAGTACTCTTCAACAAGTCTGATGATCCTTTGGTTTTTGAATATCCACTTTCTGATGATCCCGTTGTAGAGCTTGATCGTGACCCATAAGATGTCGATTGTTGACCGGAATTCGACTGAGAAGTCTGGCTTGCCGTACTTGTTCCCCGTATTGTTGAATCTTGGCTTCCAGAAGATACCGAGTGCGATGACGATCGTGATCGGTAAGACGCGCTCTGATCCCCAGATTCCGCTAGCGACGCCTTCATTGCATCAGCCGTTTCCTTCAGCGTTTTCATGTCCCCATCCTCCTGACACTCTGCCGGGAACAAATGTTGCAAATCGATGGGACTATCCGCGGTACTATAACGAAAATTGTATCAATTAGTTCTACTTCCAAAACTATAAGTCTCACCACCCACCCCAAGTTCCGGATCCTTTCCGCCAGCTTCCGGTCCGGATTGGCCATGTTCACCAGCCGGTACCCGGCCATGTCCGCCAGGTAGTGCGTTATGAACAGCTTGCCCTGGGGATCCACGTAGCCGTAGCATCCGTACATCGCCCCGTCCAGCGAGCGCTGGTGGTGGAACTGCGATTCGCCCTTCTTGACCGCGTAACCGTACTTGTAACGTCCTGTTGAAAATCAGATTTCATCAAGAATCATCAAGGGGAAAATCGAGGATGACTCACCCTCCTTGTGGTTCCGCTCGCTGTACACCACCTCGGAGCGCAGCTGCTGCCGGACGTCGGACCGACTTCCAGCACATCGTTCCACGGCTACCAGCACAACCAGGAAGCCGCACAGCTGTTTGGGATGATTTAAACGATGGAATATTAATACAAAATTGACACATTTTAAAGGTGACGTTCACGCGCCAAAACCGGCACGTTCGCCAAACACACGATAACGAATTCCTCCCACCCCACGAGGAAATTTGTTTTAAAATTTTATTCAAGCAGCAAAAAACAAAAAAAAAACGGAATAAAATTCTACCGAGCCGTTGATTTACGGTGCGCGATAACATTCCTAGCCACTTATTCATTCGGGGAGGGAGATTCTCCATGGCAGTTCCGTTTGAAACAAAAATGTGACAGAAATCTCGCCATGACGAATTGAACAGAAGATGGATTTGCATAACTAAATTTGAATTGTGGTCTGCTCCATCAGCGCAGGTTCTGCTCTGCATTGATATCAACTTGACTCATGCACGGGCCAGAGTTGACAATTTCATCATCCCGCTTGTCAGGGTGCAATGTTCCGCAAGTCAACATTTCAGTGGCAAAGGTCAACCCTCCTCGCGATATCTCGTGTTATGGACGTTGCTTGAAAAAACTGTTTTAACCTCAATATTTACATTCAATTATTTTAGGTATGTTTGAAAACTGGTATGATACATTTAGGGGAAAAAATACAAATTGCATTGACACTAAATTACGGAAACGAAAGTTTGTTTTTCATCCAAACGAAATTATAACCCACGCCCCTAATATCTGTCCAAAAGTGTCCGAAAAATAAACATTCCCCCCACCACCCGTCCAATGCACCAACCCCGAGCATGGGTAAATAACAAGGGAAATGCAAAATAATACCATTCAATGGTATCAATACCAAATTTTGGTTTTCGCGAGCCCTTGAAAAAATGTCTAAAGTGTATGTTAATACCAATCTGTAGTATTATACCAAATTATGGTATTGTTTTGTTATTGGGCAAATTTTAAGAAAATGTCGAATTTTGACATACTGTTACTTACTTACATACTTAAAAACGCAAATCTACTCCAAATTAAAGCCAACTATTTTATTTTGGTCTAAAAAAGTCATTTAATGAACGTTATAAATTAGGGAATACCATACATTGGTATTGTAAAGGTATTTTAAATAAAAATATTTAAATAAGGTGATTCATAAAAAAAATCTAATTTAAATGATGTTTAACATTCTTAAAAGTATGCTGATACATTTGAAAATGATAAGAAAAACGTTTATATATTTAGACGATTAACTTTACGATAACAATAGGTTTAACGTGAAAAAATTAAAATTTTATAATGGATTTTACGTAACATTGTGTGTCATTTTCGGCATAATCAATAAACTTAAAAAAATAATGTCAATCTTTGTTAATTTGATAAAATAACTCTTTCAATACCAAAATGTTGGTATGCATGTGGTATTCGAGCTTCGTTCTAAAATCCTTTTAATATTGGATTTGTGTTGAATCCTATTCAGTTGGAATCATGCATCCTCGAAAATCCCACGAAAATTGCCACGCTGCCTGGGCTATAGCCTTTCTCGTTCTGGTTTAGTTTGTTTCTCTTTCTTTGAATTTCCTGATATTTTTGCCTGCAGCTAAAACATCTTGATGCAGCAGCAGCTCGTTTTCAACAAGCGTTGATAGCTCAGTTGGTAAATGGGTAGCTAAAATTGTGTCTGCACCTTACCTGTCATGAGTTCGATTCCAGTATTCCTCTAGTTTTCTTTACCTGATATTTTTTGGCTCTCCAAGCAAGATTTCGTTTTCCTGCCTGTTCGAAGGATTTAAATATAGCATCAAAATTCTACCCATTTCTCATTGCAATCCCATTAGCCAAATTGAATTCCCGTTGTAATCCTATAGAGAATTCTCAATGTTTTTTGTCCAATGAGATTTTTATTTACCCGGAAAGTTGTTTTTTGTCTGGTATTCATTTGCCCTTGGAATGGCACGTTTTGGTATTGCTTTGGTCTTCCCCATACAGTTTTTTGGTATGATTTCATGGTATTATACCATCTATTACTGGGCAACCAAGGGCACATTTTGGTATTTGTTATTATGCCAAGTAATACCAAAATATGGTATTCCCGTGTAATTTACCCCTGCTCGGGACGCACGTAAAAACAAGATAAACAACAACTGGCTGGCTAAATTAGTGAACATTCGAAGGTTTCCAGGAATCCACCACGCGATGTGCACGCGCAAACAAACATTCAGGCGAAATATTTCGCTTCGTGGTTGATTCGGTTCCACGCCAAAATGAGAAATTTATTTCTAATTGAACGAGTTAGAAAAAAACACAATTTAAACAAAATTTGGATAGCACTTTTTTGTCACGGCGGCGAAAAAAATATTTTTCAGGTATATCTAAAAATATAAAATAACTTGTTGAAATGTCTAAATCATTAAAAAAACAAACTTAATCTACCTATGTGGTTGGAGCCTTCCTCACTTTTTACCAACATTTAGTAATATGATGGGTTTGTGCCTCAAATTCCATCTATTTTTCAATAAAAAAAATACACAAATATAACTTAAGCGGTCATAATTTGAGACAGGGTTGCCAGATCTTCCATGTTATGGACTCATTGGAAAGACTCATTACCTAACAAAAGATGGGTCGGATGATGGATCCGGACATAGCTTAGGCAACCTTCGGGAAGTCGCGTGTTTTCGCCTTTTTTACAAGTGCCCTTACAAACTGTGTACAAAGTACACTTACGCGATTGCCGGCGGGTTAAAGAAAAGTACATAAATATCTCTTAAGTGGTCTTAACTTGAGACAGGGTTGCCAGATCTTCAATGTTTTGGACTCATTGCAAAGGTCTTTTGATTACCTAACCAACGATGGGTCGGATGGTGGATCCGGACATAGTTTACATACATTTAAATGAGATCCGGCTTAAGAAAAGTACATAAATATCATTTAAGTGGTCATAACTTGATACAGGGTTGCCAGTTATTCAATGTTTTGGACTCATTGGAAAGGTCTTTTGATTACCTAACCAACGATGGGTCGGATGGTGGATCCGGACATAGTTTACATACATTTAAATGGGATCCGGCTTAAGAAAAGTACATAAATATCATTTAATGTGTGTGTGTGTGTGCAACCAACCAAACGGGACCACGCGGTCGCTTCTTACAAATTGAGTTGTTTCCATGTATTTTTTGATCTTCATTCTATACATGCAAATAACTCGCATAGGCATTTGGAAGGTGTTAGCTCTGCCGAGCTTCGGTGACCCATTTCTACGCTGGCTAGCCGAGCGCGAGGTACTTCAGCTTTATCGACAAGCCCCGCCCTGAAGAACGTTTGCACCAATCGGGTTCAAACGTTATTTAGAACTTCCGAACCCTTGTCAAATGGACAAGGACCCAGCGCGTATATAGTTGATAGTAACAGTATTCCTGATTCCAGTCATCGCTCACCAAGCTGTGATGGCGTAGTGGTAAGCATTTTTGCTTGCCAATCCAAAGGACGGGGGATCGAACCTCGACTCGGGCGACTTTGATTTTTCGTTCATGTTCAGAGTTTCAAGATTAATATTTCCTATACTTTCTCGTTGGGAGCAGATGGGAATCGAACCCAGGACCATTCGCTTAGAAAGCGAACACCGTAACCAGTCAGCCACGGCCGCTCCTTTTAAGTACATAAATATCATTTAAGTGGTCATAACTTGATACAGGGTTGCCAGTTATTCAATGTTTTGGACTCATTGGAAAGGTCTTTTGATTACCTAACCAACGATGGGTCGGATGGTGGATCCGGACAGAGTTTACATGCATTTAAGTGAGATCCGGCATCAAAAAGTACATAAATATCACTTAAGTGGTCATATCTCGAGACAGGGTTGCCAAATCTTCAATGTTTTGGACTCGTTGGAAAGGTCTTTTGATTACCTAACTAACGATGGGTCGGATGATGGATCCGGACATAGTTTTCATATAGATAAGTGACTCAAAGTGTCAACTCTGACACTTTTTTATACATAACTTTTGAACTACTTATCGGATCTTCAAACAATTCAATAGTGCAGTATGGGGCACCAAAACGGATCGAATGCAACTTGTTTGAATCAAATCGGATCAGCATGTGTCGAGAATTTTGAGCACCAAGGGGAATACGCACACACATACACACACAGACAGACATTTGTTCAGTTTTCGATTCTGGGTCGATAGGTGTACGTGTCTGCCTGTGTGGATCAATCGGACCGCGCACTGGACTCACAATCCAGAGGTCGCCGGTTCGAATCCCGAGGCAAACGCAAAAATTCTAAGTGTTAATATAGGTATTCGGTGCCCTCTCCCCGTGCCATACCTTCACACTTAGGAGACCCGGGAGGCGGAGTCTTGTCGCAAGAAGAAGATCCGTTGACGAAACCGCAAGGTTTAAGAGGGCCACATTATAAGGAGTTACGTCGATTCCGTAGGTGTACGTGTACATGCATGGGGGTCTCCGAGCTTTTTATAAAAAGTTAATTTTCGTAGCAGGATTATAGCCTTACCTCAGTGAGGAAGGCAAAAACAAAACGTAAGTAGAAATTCGTTTTAATCAAATATTCAGTTTGGAAAGTATAAGTTTTGCACCAATTTGTTTGTCATTTGCCAGTTAACATGACATGGAATCATAGTTAGTTGAGCTTCAATGAATCCTAACGGCGCACATCAGCCAGAGCTTTTGTAGCGAGATTTTTGTCATCAAATTTTAACATTTTGAAAAGTACGGGAACTATCGAGGTCATTTTGGAGTCATCTACTGAAGTACTGTATACAAAATAATTTGACTCTTTTACAATCATATTATTAATTAACAGCCTGAAATGGTGATGATATGGAAATTCGGTGTAGGAATTCCAAAAAAACCTATTTTGACTAAAAAAAAACCAAAAATGGTTTTTAAAACAAACGCCATTTTTTTGTAAAAAAAATGTAATAGTCAATCACAGGGAACAAAATTTTTCATTTCGAAAATACGTGTTTTTGTAACTTTTCAGGGCTCTATTTAAACAATAACAATGAATTTCATCTAAATTTAGTGCATAATTTTCGTGTTTCAACAAAATAGTATCATCATAACACACATCTGAGCAGCCGAAATCCAGAAATATTAGCAAAAGTCAATTTTTATTTTACGAAATTGGCCATATTTTTGCACATATTGAACCAATATTGATGTTTTTTAGCCAACCAGCCACCACCTAGTTTTATTGAGATTTTATGGTAGCATCTTGATTGCTTCATAGTTATCTTTAGGCATTCACCGCACCCAAAAAGCTAGAGATAATTAGAAGGTTCTATAAGGTTTTATGCCTCGGACATAAAACCTTGTAACAATAAAAGCCAAATGGCTTTCAACAAGGTTTTATGAAAGTTTTAAGAGAGTCTTGAAACCCCAATGGCAATATGATGACGGTTTTATCGCATGCTTCTTTAAAACCAAGGGTGTTTTAGCTGTCAAGTGCCATTAGGCATGCAAAAAAAACTTACTTAAAACCATAGGCTCCTAAAAAGCATTTAATGCGGCCAATTAGCACTAGCATTAGCAAGCAATAAAGGTCGCACAATTTCGACTGCACAACGCTTATTTTGCTGTTAAACTGTAATTAAACGTACATTTAATGCGGCCAATTAGCAATGCATAAATATGGCCCTAAACCATGGATGTCAAATGGGTTTTTTTAAATGTCTTTTAAAAAGTCTGTGTATGTCTGTGCATATGTCTAAAATCCAAATATACCAATTTAATTCAATTTCAATTCGGTTTTATTGGTGAATAATCAAGATACAATAAGTGCTTTTGAAGTACATAACAGAGTTTTGGAGATCCTTTCAGCTGTGTGTTACATCATAATCCATTTTGGAACAATTATTGCTTGTAAATAAAGGTGTCACCAAGAGCAAGAAAAATAAAAAAAAAAATACCAATTTACAGTCATTGAAATCCATCAGAAATTGCATTTTTAAGCATCTAAAGACTAACGAAATAAGTTTCGACAACAAATTTTACAAATGTTAATTTAATGAAGTTTTTTAAAAGTCTGTGCACCCTAAAAAAATGTCTTGCACAAGCTCAAATGTCTGTGAAACACCGACAAACAGCTAAGATATATCTAAAATACTGGGGAAAGGATTGAAAAAATAATGTTGAGAGCCTTTTAGGTAAAAAGAGATCAAAAACAAACCCTATACAATAAAAAAAATCATGGTAATATGTATTACATCCAGGGTTACCAGGTCATAATTAGTGTAAAAATAGTGTAAATTTTGAAGGTATTATTTCGGAAGGTTGAATATTACCTCTTTAATGTTGAAACTTTACCTCAATTAAAACTGAAAAAGCGGCATTACACCAGAAAAGTGGTAAAATTACATATTTTCAATGGTAAAATTACTCTTTTTTCTGACATAAAAGATGTACCCCTTCCCAGATGTAATATCACCGTCATCTGGGGCGAATCAGGACACATGGGGTGCAGTTTAAGCAATATTGCCACCTAATATTTTGCTTTTTTGAAGTGGTTTCGGTTAGACCAGATTCAGAGCAACAAAATTTGTTCATTCATTCCCAAATTTGAAGCATTTAAGTGCCCTAAAACGTGTTGTCCCGATTTGCCCCAGTTGACGGTACCATGATTTTTTTTACTGATCGATTCTTAGCAAAGCTACACCAATTTTCAATACGATTTTTTTAATGAAAAATTTCATTTTTATTATGTTTTAAAAACATTCATTCATTATTGACCAAATAAGGTCTGCAAGCCATTGAACGGGAGAATTTTTTTTTTCATAAACGTGCTCCTTTCGTTGTCCCGTAACGCAAAAAAAAAATGGCTGTAAAAACTCAAATTTCAACCAATTCGTTCAGTTCAAGGCGCATATCGTTCGTTATTCAATTTGTGATAATATCAATTTTTTTTCAGCCATAAGGGCGCCTCCAGTCAAATTTTCAAATTAAGAATTTCAATACAATTTTTTAAGTCGTAGGGGCGCCTCCAGTCAAATTTTCATATTGCGAATTTCAATACAATTTTTCAGCCATAAGGGCGCCTCCAGTCAAATTTTCATATTGAGAATTTTAATACAATTTTTTAAGTCGTAGGGGCGCCTCCAGTCAAATTTTCATATTGAGAATTTCAATACAATTTTTTAAGTCGTAGAGGCGCCTCCAGTCAAATTTTCATATTGCGAATTTCAATACAATTTTTCAGCCATAAGGGCGCCTCCAGTCAAATTTTCATATTGCGAATTTCAATAAAATTTTTAAGTCGTAGGGGCGCCTCCAGTCAAATTTTCATATTGCGAATTTCAATACAATTTTTAAGTCGTAGGGGCGCCTCCAGTCAAATTTTTATATTGAGAATTTTAATACAATTTTTTAAATCCTAGGGGCGCCTTCAGACAAACCTCATTTAAAAAATATCGCTCCTCGACTTGGCGACTTTGCGACTAACTGCGACAGCACTACACTGGAACACTAAAATGTTTGGTTGACTTTCCAGAAAGAGTGCATATGACTTGAAAAAAAGAAAAGGGCGCTTCAAAATTGAGCCAAGAAATTGGTGAAACTTGGTGCAAACCCTTTTATGGTCAAAAATATCGTTTAACTTGAATATTTTTCCTTAAAAAATTTAATAAATTTAAGCAAACAGCTAAGTAGATGACATCTACTCAAATCTACCCATAAGCACACCCCTGGATAATGTGTAGAAGAGCAAAAATTAAAAAATTATAAGCTGGCAAAACTGTAGCGATTGTCTTGGAGTGTCTTTTAAAAGTCCAGTTTTAAGATGTTGTCCCGTCACGCTACAATTTCATTTCAGGGGGAGCACAAGTACAATATTGTTCATTCTACATGACATTTCTCTGTCGGAAAATCAATCATCTTTCCAAATATGTAAAAACATTGCGGGTTTTCTTCTTTTATTTTGCCACTACAGCCAAAATGCTTTAAAAAAACTTGGGATTTTTTTTGAAAAGGGCTCAAACAATCGGTCTACTGTGTAATTTAAAAATCTGGCAGACGAAAAATCTAACCATTCTGAAGTGTGAAGAGAATGGAGGATATAAAGTAATTCAAAAAAAATACAATGCAGATGGTTTAAGAAATCATAAGACATTTGATTTATATGTATATGAATCAATCGATTTTCAGCGATTGTGGACAATAAACTGGACCCCGCAAAACTTAACTTTATTTACATATTTATTCCAAAATTTATTTTATTTTTGCGTTTATATTGAGCAGATTTAAGAGTCGTTTTTATTTTAACATAGATTTGAAAAACTGAATGGTTGACTAAAACAAAATATCAATAAAACAGATTTTAGTTACTATGAACTACTCAAAACTGGATTAGACCAAAAAAATGTTTCATGTTGTTAAGAAATCCATGTTGCAAAGAATTTATAAGACAATAGCAAGAATTGAACTGTGAATTAACAATTTTAATTGAATAGTTAGTTTAATAGTTGCGAAAATGTTAGAACCCAAAAATGTATAGGTCATCGTAAATTTTTTAAAATTATCGCAGTTTTTGTGAAAAAAAAAGTATTTTTTCACGTTTTCGTCATTTTCCCGTTATTGCGAGTGGTGCGTCGAAAAACTCAGTGCTGGTCAACACCTCCTTTTTTTTCACATGTTATGGAACATTTCCCGAGAAATTCGATACATTTTTTTTAGACACCACCCTTGGACGGCGCAGGTCAATGCTCTTTTCAAATGGAAATGTACATACGAGCTATCATGTCAATATGACCAGTTGGCAACCAAATATGGATTTTGAAATTATTCTGTCAGTCGTACTAACTGATTGGTAAAAAGCAAATAGACCAACAATTCAACTTGTTTTATCTTGCTTATTGCCACAGCCAAGCTGTTTTACATTTTCCAATCAATTCTCTCCGAAACACATTTCCATTTGCTCGTTCAGAGGAAACCTCAAACAACTGAAACCCATTAACCACACTTATTGGGGGAAGGGAAAAGTTTACTGGAAAATTGCACTTAAACATCATGCTCAGTAAGTACAAACTGTGGAAACATTCCATCGCGTGCTACTTCCAAACTTTCCCAACAAGCGTGGGGAGCTCATTTCAATTTACCGACTGAGCTTAACATTTCCCAATTGCAGCCCTCAAGTGCACTTCCAACTCACCATCAAAGTTCTTCCTCCCATTTCGAGAGCACTTTCAAGTCCACTCAAATATGTTGCGAAAAGCAAACACCGAGTCCACAAACAAACACACACACAAACTATTTCCACCGAATCAACCAAAAACCATTTCCCGATGGTTTTCCAACTCTCGCCACAAACAGCCACGAAAACTGCTCCACACTTGATGATGCGTTCCAAAGCACTGAACTTGGTCCCGGGACGCGTCCCAACTAATATAAGAAAGTTCTCCCGATATGGTCAAAAAGAATCTCCACAAAAAAAACCTGCCAAGACTTGGCCTAAACGACTAATTTGTGAAAAAAAAGAAAAGAAGTTTGCATCCAGAACGTCCCGTCACGAAACAAGCGAAAGACGAAATTCCCGGGAAAATGGCTGCGATTTTGGGGAAGAACCACTCCGATTGAGCAGCCTGGAGGTTCTAAATTTGCTAAAGTTCTGGAAATGAGTCTACACCGGCGGGGGGGCGGGTCGTGAGCTCGTTCATTCAACCTGTTTTTGGACCAGTTTTGAGACTCAGGTGTGCTGCCTTGCAAGGGGTTCTGATGAGTTTATTTTGGTGGATGAGACAGAAGAAAGAGTCATCGATAATGACCACCTTGGGAAGGAAAGTGGTGTGGTCCCATACTGGAAATTGGAGACTTGAACGAATGCGTGAAGAGATTAGTGGAAATTAAATTAAAATTTATGGTTTTTTTTTGGGAGGGCTGCTAATTTCTTGATGGTTTTGGGACTGTAAATAAATTAAATCTTTGATCAGGTCAACATGTTGGTTTTTTAAAGTGATTTATGAAATCTCTACAGATAGTTCAAATAAAAAATGTGTAGGTATCTTATCTTAAACATCACGTTACAAATGAAAATTAAAAGAAAAACGCAAATTTCCTAATCGAAAACCTTTCCAAAACTACAAACAGCAACAAAGCTTCCGAAAAGTGCATCCGAAAACGAAACCAAAACAACAACATAAACCGACAGGAAGAAGCAAAACCAGTTTCAACCCAGTTATAAACATAAACGATGCAACAACCTTGACACTGACACCGATGCTTGACGGGGTTGGCCTGGAAAGTGAAAAAAAGAGCGAAGAACCTGTTGCAGCCAGACTGTCGGTTGATTCGTGTTGGGTTCTTTTATTTTATTTTATTTATTTTTTTCCTTCAAAACAGGATGAGGAAAATTATCTCTTTCTCAACGAATTACTTTGTCAATGTGAGGTTTCGTTTGGATTGCTCGAAGAATTGAGGTACAGTTTTATATTATATATAGTATATAGTTATATTATTTTTGTTGCTTTAAGAAAATTTCTCATAATTGTCACCTCTCGTTAAATACATGATCGAACAAAACAAAAATGCATGACAAAGAAAAATAAACGATCGACCACAGTTCTAGTACTACACTGCAATCATAAGGTAGCCTACATTTAGGCTATTTCAAAATAACCCTTGAATTATCAAATTTGCGCTGAAATGCAATTTTATATTTAAAAAAAATATTCGTTTGATTAAAAATTACCTCATTAATTTAGATAAAATTTAAACATTTTTTATGGTCCACATGGTGACAACACTTTAATTTATAACGGTGTTGTAAAAATAGCCATATTCATGGCAGCTAAACGGAACCTGATGAAATCAAAGCATGTTTTAAATGTAATTCTACGCAAAAAAAAACTCGATTTCGCGATTTAAAATATTGAAATTTCCATTTCCATTAATTGCTGTTCCATTTAAAACTCTACATATTTTCCAACCTATATTCAATAAAAACAAGCCATTAACCCTCTACTTCCCAATTTTTTTTTTCGAAAATATTTATTTTTCCCGTGTTCAGGAGGTCATTTTGAGCAACTTTTGTTCTACGAAAAACTTTACTTCTCTTGTTTTATGTTTTTCTTGTTTTGTTTTTAGTATTTTAATTTGCATTTATCTTGTTTAGTTCATGTTTGTTTTTGGTAGTATTTGGCCTATTCTTCCACCTAATATAATAACATTTTGCCTATCTAATTTTTTCACGTTTTTACAGTCACTTTTTAAATTTTTGCATGTTTTTCACTTTTTCTGCTATAGAATGGCACCATCATCATTTAAATTGCAAAAAAATGCATAGAGGCATAGTCTGGGACACTACAAAAATTACTGCATACTACTTTTTACTGAAAATATAGGAAATTTTAATAAAAACACAGCCAAAGTTGACCCCTAAAAAAATTACATTTTTAAAAACATTGGCAAAGTCACATAAACAAGTTAAACTTTCAACCCTGATTTTTTTTTAAATTTTAAGAGTTCTTCTTTCCAATGCTTTTTAAAGATCCAAAATCGGTTGGAAAATTGATTTTTGGCGATATTTTAGATCGAAGCCCGTCTAAAGGCGGGGTTAGGTTGTAGAGGGTAAAAAACATTTGTTTTAATTTCAGATTTCGGAACTACATAGCACAAGTTGTGACAACAAGTTTTTATAATAGCTCATCAGACGAAAAAACTATTTAAGCAATTCCTAGAAAATAAATTTTGACGTATTTTTTATGTTAAATCAAATGTGCAATCAAAAAGAATTAAAAACAAGAGTTATAAAATGTGCCGTTTTCAAGATTTGAAACAGAAAAAAATCTTTTTCGATTTTAGAAAATCGAACAGTAACACAACAAAAACACTTGGAAATCGGCAAAATGAATCAAAACGGAAATCAACAGCGTTTACACCGCTACCATGTTTTTTCTCCTCAACTTTTCATTAAAAAAATCAATTGCGCAAAAAAACCCTTTTCAAAATTCTCATTTTTGGACATAAGCTATGGCACAAGTTGGTCAAAGTTCGTTTGATAGTGATGCCAATCCGAAAAAAAGTCGGATTAACCTTAACATTTGAAAAGGCCCAAAAACACTTACTTTCGACCACATCAAATGTTAACGTTAATTTGAATCATCATCATCACTCAAAATTCGATGCTTTTTTAGTTTTTTTAAAGCACACTTTTTCGAAAACATTTTTTATTAGTGGCTATAACTTTAAAATGGAGCAGGATATCGATTTTAACCTGAGCAATACTTAGAACTTTGCCACAGACTGTGACAGACACCAATCAAACAAACAATTCAATTTAACGACCTCTGGTTGGATAAAAGACAAATTAACAAAAAAAAAAAGTTTTCTAAGTATCAATAAAATCCATGAAAAGCCAAAAAACGAAACGAAACTATTGGCACTACGCCCCCCGGGGCATGGCCTTCCTCTAACGTGGGATTTCTGCTCCAGCGCCTCTGACGAGACAGGAGAAACCGGGACCGACGTTTTACTTCACCATCCGATAGAAGCTCAGTGGATAAGGCGGGAATCGAACCCGCGTCTCATAGCATCATCGGGATCGGCAGCCGAAGCCGCTACCCCTGCGCCACGAGACCCACCCATGAAAAGCCAATATCGGTCCAATCTTCAATGTTAAAAATGGAATATTTATTTAAAAAATTGAGCTCTTCATAAAAAAATATTTCCTAAACTCAAGACAAACATTTGAAAACTGCCAGCGATTCAATATAACGCCCTTTTGAATTGTTAGTCCTGATTTCAAAACTTCAAATTTCTGTTTTCGAAATCAGAAATCAGAAAATTTCACAAATTTGCTGAGATATTGGCGCTAGAAAATGATGGGCTATCTGGGCGAGACTTAGAAAACTTCAATTTCGAACAATTTTCCTGTGTCCTTTTATTTTCACCGCTGTATCTCAGAAACCACAGGTACAATCTTCAATGTTTCTTGAAAAATGTTATAGGCAATTCTTCTTGAAAAAAGTATTCTTAGAAATGGACACTTATAGACACTCTTTTTTAATTGATTTTTTTTTGTTTTGCTAGAATCAGGCTTTGAGTGGCCAAATCTTGAAAACGGCAAACTTTATCCAAACTTCTGAAAAGTTAAAAAACACATTTTTTCAAAAAATCATAATTATAAAAAATCATCACTGTTAAACATATATATAAAAAACCTAAAATTAATAAATATGAATTAAGTCGAAAAAAAAACTTTTGTGGGAAAAAGTTGTTTCAAAAAACTTTTTTTCTACTTTTTTGGAAAGGTCTCAGCAACACCTAGAACCTTGTCAAAGATACCAAATCGATTAGAAAATTCCTATCATGAACTATTACCATTACATCATATTGAAATTAAAATTCATGACGCAACCATAATTTGTCAAGAAACTGCATTTTTCAAATAGCAATTCTCTACGAAATCGGTCTTTTTTCTTCAATTTTATTTTTTGTATTTTTTAATCCGACTGAAACTTTTTTGGTGCCTTCGGTATGCCCAAAGAAGCCATTTTGCATCATTAGTTTGTCCATATAATTTTCCATACAAATTTGGCAGCTGTCCATACAAAAATGATGTATGAAAATTCAAAAATCTGTATCTTTTGAAGGAATTTTTTGATAGATTTGGTGTCTTCAGCAAAGTTGTAGGTATGGATACGGACTACACTGGAAAAAAATGATACACGGTAAAAAAAAATTGGTGATTTTTTTATTTAACTTTTTATCACTAAAACTTGATTTGCAAAAAAACACTATTTTTAATTTTTTTATTTTTTGATATGATTTAGAGGACATAAAATGTCAACTTTTCAGAAATTTTCAGGTTGTGCAAAAAATCATTGACCGAGTTATGAATTTTTTAATCAATACTGATTTTTTCAAAAAATCGAAATTTTGGTCGCAAAAATTTCTCAACTTCTTTTTTCGATGTAAAATTGAATTTGCAATCAAAAAGTACTTTAGTGAAATTTTGATAAAGTGCGCCGTTTTCAAGTTATAGCCATTTTTATGTAACTTTTTTCGAAATAGTCGCAGTTTTTCATTTTTTTAAATTAGTGCACATGTTTGCATACTTTTGAAAAAAATATTTTTGAAAAGCTGAGAAAATTCTCTATATTTTGCTTCTTCGGACTTTGTTGATACGACCTTTAGTTGCTGAGATATTGCAATGTAAAGGTTTAAAAACAGGAAAATTGATGTTTTCAAAGTCTCACCCAAACAACACACCATTTTCTAATGTCGATATCTCAGCAACTAATGGTCCGATTTTCAATGTTAAAGTATGAAACATTTGTGAAATTTTCCGATCTCTTCGAAAACAATATTTTCAAAATTTTCAAATCAAGACTAACATTTTAAAAGGGCATAATAATGAATGTTTGGCCCTTTCGAAATGTTAGTCTTGATTTGAAAATTTTGAAAATATTGTTTTCGAAAAGATCGGAAAATTTCACAAATGTTTCATACTTTAACATTGAAAATCGGACGATTAGTTGCTGAGATATCGACATTGAAAAATGTTGGGCTGTTTGGGTGAGACTTAGAAAACATCAATTTTCCTGTTTTTAAACCTTTGCATTGCAATATCTCAGCAACTAAGGGTCGTATCAACAAAGTCCGGAGAAGCAAAATATAGAGAATTTTCTCAGCTTTTCAAAAATATTTTTTTCAAAAGTGGGCAAACATGTGCACTAATTTTAAAAAATGAAAAACTGCGACTATTTTGAAAAAAGTTACATAAAAATGGCTATAACTTGAAAACGGTGCACTTTATCAAAATTTCACTAAAGTACTTTTTGATTGCAAATTCAATTTTACATCGAAAAATAAAATAATTTTTGCGACCAAAATTTAGATTTTTTGAAAAGAATAGTATTGATTAAAAAAATCATAACTCGGTCATTGATTTTTTGCACAACTTGGAAATTTCTGAAAAGTTGGCATTTTATGTCCTTTAAAACATATCAAAAAATAAAAAAAATTAAAAATAGTGTTTTTTTGCAAATCAAGTTTTAGTGATAAAAAGTTAAATAAAAAAATCACCAATTTTTTTTTTACCGTGTATCATTTTTTTCCAGTGTAGTCCGTATCCATACCTACAACTTTGCTGAAGACACCAAATCTATCAAAAAATTCCTTCAAAAGATACAGATTTTTGAATTTTCATACATCGTTTTTGTATGGACAGCTGCCAAATTTGTATGGAAAATTATATGGACAAACTAATGATGCAAAATGGCTTCTTTGGGCATACCGAAGGCACCATAAAAGTTTCAGCCGGATTAAAAAATACAAAAAAATCGAATGACCGAAATCCTAGAGAACTGCTCATTTTACAAACTTTTTGTTAAACGTAACGCCCCTGGGTTATCTGGTGTGAAGAAGCGAAAATTATTATTTATTCTGTATCAAATGATTAACACAACGCATGTTACATGAGTGTTGTAAAATTGATCTCGATACATTAGACTAATACAAATTAAAAATGTTTGGGAACACTAAAACCACTAGAATTTGACGACTTGCAAAAAAGTATTTCGTTATAAGGTTATTCATAGAAATGAACTTTTATATTATGATATCACTGAAAAGCTCACAGTCAATAAAAACTCATCAAATTCCAAACGAAATAAGAAAATTGAAAATGCTGCAAAGTTCATCCAACAGATACCGTTCAACCATGTGGATAAATCGTATGGGAAATAGCTTCGGTTGAACGAGAGAAAATACTTGTTCTTCATTCCTCTGAGGTTCAATAACTCAATTCGATTGCATTTGCAAACCAAGTGCATAACACATTTCTTCGAACCCCCAGAACGAATTATGCCAAGTATTCGCCGGAAAGTCATCCCAAAGAGCTAGAACTGCAATCTAACTGCAATCAATGTCTTGCTACTTTTTGATTAGGTTTATTGGAATATGAACCAAAGAGGTTTGAAAGGGAATCTATCTCGTTACCACTACGATGCGAAATCTTGTCATGCTCTTCGCCGTTTCTCTCACTACTAAGTCTTTAAACTTCTGGTAGCGACGCAGTTGAACTAGTGTGTCAACTAGGGGAAATATACCCTTTCTAATCAAAAACCTATCTTCGTCACATGGAGAGTTTGATGCTCGATTAAAGCTCCAAAAATACTATTTAGGCTATAAACTTACCAGCAACAGCACCGCCTCGAGTAAGCACGCAAATGTTTGCCACTTACTGGCCAAAAAGATCAAATTTAATGAACTTTTGATCATAATTTCTATTTTGCGAGACCATTTCTCATCATTTTGCTGGCACACACATCCACACGCAAGATAAGAGCTTAACTGCTTAACGAAAGTCGCCATCAATATATTTTCACTTGCGCTAATGTTTTCAAAGCACTTAAGCTATGAAATTGCTTCAAACTACCGGCAACATGTTTTTTTGAACATTAGTTAGTCAATCACTTGAAAAATAATCCCGAAACAAGTAAATAATTAGCAAGCACCATCAAAAAAACAAACGCGCCAAGTCTTTTGACGTTTGGACTTTTGACGACCCATTCCATTAGAAGGCTGAAGAAAACCGAGCGAGAAGCGAAGGCAAATAAAGAACAAAGGGTGGCCACCAACACCACCAGCAGCGCCTGTTGGAGTGAGCCAGTGATGCCAGCAAACTTTCTCTATGAATGCTACTTTTCGTGAGTATTCGCTTAAAATTTCATCACAATTGGCAGCACCAAGCAGACACAAAAGAGCGCTGCAAGAAAAAAAAAACTAAGCTGCAAGTTGAAAAATGGGCGTGGCCCAATGCATTCTCGTCTGATTAGAATACATTTGAGAATTTTTGTTTTTTTTTTTAGATGCTTCTAAAAGGAACAGAATAACTTCTAGTAAAAGTGAAAATAAACAGAAATGTTCACAAAAAGTTAGTAAATTTCAAGAAGCACTCCTGATTATCCAGCATCATTCAAACACGACCGCTTATTAGGCTTAAAATGGGTAAATTTCCCCAACTGGACTGCAATGATGGCAGGTGAAGCTAACAAAAAATAACATAGAGCTTTATGAATTTAACCTCACTTTAGTTTCGTGTACGTACACGCAATACATACGCACGTAGATTACTCTATTGTTTGCAGTTGTATCACCTAAAGTTAGAGAACGAGGGGATAGTCCTCACGAAAAGAAACGTGAGGAAAGTGCTATTTTGCGAGAGTATAGTCCTCTCACGTGTTCATTCGTTCATTGGAACAGTTCATCCTATTGAGTGGCTTATATGGACAAATGACCGCCACTTAGTCACCGAGCCATGGTGGCCCATACGGCAAAGGCACGGTTCAATATGCCGAAGGTCTTAGGTTCGAGTCTCGGTACAGGCCCTCTTTATTTTTTTGTAAGATGAACTTTTTTGGAAAATAAACCCATGAGTAAAGTACTCTCGGTAATTTCGGCATTTATCCTCTCCGTCCGCACACAGTACCATTTTACTACCAAATCGTGCTATTTATCCTCTCGTATGCCGATGCCCAGTTCTGGGTGTAGAACTGATGTGTTGCCTTGTCATAACTGAATGGCGGTGTGATATCAAAAGAAAAAAAAACACGCAAAATTCAAGAAATGACACGTTTCTTCTCCTTACCGACACAGTTTCCTTATCCTAAACGCAGTGTTCTTAAGATCAATGAGTATTTTATTCTCACGTCCTGTCCGGCGGACGTCCATCCTCTGCTCACCCCCAGCTCTTCCAAGTCCTGTTCCCTCTATCCAGTCTATACGTCCGTCTACACCTGCGTCTCGAGTTGCGTTTCCTGCTCGGCCCCCACGGCACTACTGCTCTTGGCGAACGGAACTCCGGCCAGCTGGAGAAGTGGTGGTCTTCGACTCCTCAGCCGGCGGCCCCGATTCGGACGTGGTCGTGGTAACGGCTGCTGCGTCGGTTGTGGCTCTGGCTGGGCCGGTTGAGCTTCCTGTTGCCGTGGGTCCTGCTGCACGGTCCAGCTTCCGTCCGGACCTTGAACCAGTCGTTGGAAGGGTGGCAGCTGGTCTAGGGCGCGTCCCAAACCTTCCGGCGGTGGAGGAGCCGGCCAGTTGATGTGCGTGGGGAGTCCTCGCTGCTGGGCGTTGCAATTGGGCACGTAGATGACGGGGATGAAGCCGAGGTAACCGGCGGGTTGGTTTGGTCGGTTCTGATCCTGTGGGCAGTTACACGGGGCTTGAGGAACAGTTGGAGGAGGAGCGTAAGGGTAAGGGACAAAGAAGTAGGGATACTGGGAGACGGCGATTTGGTAGGGAGGGTACTGGTTGTTGTTGTTGTTGTTTGATGGTGGTGGAGGACCAGTTTCGATGGGTCGAGTTGGTGGTTGAACGCCGCTTGCGGTTGGGTAGTTCGGCTGAGGAGTGGTGTACACGGGTTCCGGCATTTGTGACGGACTGGGTCCGTACGGGTACTCGGTAGATACTTCTAGAAGAAACAAAAGTTTGTAAGTTAGCGTGTACTGTGAAACTCACCGGACAATGTGCTGAACCTTGAGGGGGTCTACCGATACCTATGCTACCACCACCGCCGACTGCTACACTACCTTGCTGGGGACCTATGAGTGGCGCACTGATACTGGCATTCGTGACAAGCATTCCACTCACTTCGCCGCCGACGTACTCTGGGCCAAGTTCTCCCCCAAACGAACCGCCGGATGTGCTACTTACGTTAACGGAACCGACCGCGAGGGTCTCGGTATGGTTTACCGTACCTCCCACCGTGACCTGACCTCCCTGGAAGTGCCCTTCGACGTCGGTATTGCCACTGACCGAAACGTGCGTGCTGTTGAAACTGTTCGAACCTGTGTGTCCTCCGTGGACTCCCTGGCCGTTGAGCGATCCACTACTAACCGACGTGTGGTTGTACGTGGCACCAAAGATCGATCCGCTCGAGTTATGGCTCGAGCTGCCGTGAACTCCGGTGGTCCCAACGGATCCACCGATGCTTGTTCCGCCCGTATGAACGGTAGTATTATGCGATGTCATGAGTGAGCCACTAATGCCTGTCTGGGAAATGCCTGCCCCTGCGGTGAAGCCACCTGTTCAACGCAAAGAGTTCGGAAAAGAAGAAGAAAAGCACACACAGCGCGCAAGAAAAGGAAGAAGCGAAAATCAGAACGAGAAGCAGCGATTAGTAAAGCGGCACTAGGCCAATGTCTACACACACGAGACGGCAGGTAATTACCATGTGCTCCACCAATGCTTATCGATGCGCCTAGGCCCCCAATGCCCGCTACTATGTTTGGTCCGATGCCAATGTGTACTGTTGTGGTGTGTGTGTTGAGTGCGGTGCGGTTGTGTGCGTGTAACATGTGGTTGGTATTTGTGGTGTTGGTGTTCGTGTTCGTGATCGATTCAATGTTTATGAAACGAGAGTTACATGTAGTGAGAATAATAGGGTTATCAAGGTACATAGTGGTTTAATATACGATTCCTCAAGGTATTTCAATGGGTTAGCAAACACTTACGAGTTCCTGGGTCACTAGAAAAGACAGTGGCTTCAAACTACGGGAAGCGCATAACCTTACCTCCAGCTGGTCTTGCTGTTGTGGTTCCCTGTTGCTGCTGCTGCTGACCTTGTCCTTGCTGTTGACCCTGACCTTGTCCTGGTCGGTTTCCTTGCTGCTGTCCTTGACCCTGACCTTGCCATTGTCCTTGACCCTGTTGTCCAGGTCGATTACCTTGCTGCTGTCCTTGTCCTACAAATGGAACAATGTTAAAGATGGCGTTGGAATCGAATAGCACCTTAACTTACCCTGTCCCTGCCCTTGTCCTTGTTGCTGCCCTTGACTTTGACCTTGTCCCGGTCGCGCTGTGGTCGCACCCTGTTGTCCTTGCCATTGTCCTTGTCCCTGCCCCTGTCCCTGTTGTTGACCCTGACCCGGGCGATTTCCTTGGCCTTGCCATTGTCCTTGTCCCTGGCCTTGTTGTTGACCCTGACCCGGGCGATTTCCTTGGCCTTGACCCTGTCCTTGTTGCTGGCCTTGTCCCTGTTGCTGACCTTGACCCTGGCCTTGTACCGGCTGCTGGCCCGGTCTTGCCGTCGTGATAGGTCGAACAGTGGTTAATCCAGGCTGTTGTCCTTGCCCTTGCTGTTGGCCTTGACCCTGTCCTTGTTGTTGGCATTGTTGGCCCTGACACTGTTGTTGGCCTTGTCCTGGTTGCTGGCCTTGTCCTTGCTGCTGACCTTGACCTAAAAGAATGGATATCGTAATTCGCAATACAAAAGATGGCTACCTTCGCTTAGATCCAATCTGCAGTCCGGCTAAGTGAAAATGGCCAGCTACCAGTACCTTGCTGTCCAGGTCCAGGTTTCTCATGACTCCATGATACTTGCACCTGACTCGTTCCAAACGGACCCATATGTTGTCCCTTAAATTGAAGCGACTAATTAGAAAAGTGCACCCACAATAATATCGGACTGTTCTACCTGGGACTGTCCCTGATGTTGATGCCCACCGCCTTCGTTGCTTCCCTGGTGTTGGTGTTGATGTCCGCTGGAACTTATAGGTCCTTCATGACCACTCTGGTGCTGTCCGCCATGCTGTCCAGTGGTTCCCTGATGGCTTCCTTGGTGTTGATGTTGATGCCCACTTGAGCTAATCGGACCTTCGTGGCCACTCTGGTGTTGTCCACCGTGTTGTCCGGAGGTTCCCTGGTGGCTACCCTGGTGTTGACCTTGGTGCCCACTAGAGCTAATCGGCCCCTCATGACCACTCTGATGTTGTCCGCCAGCCTGCCCAGAAGTTCCTTGATGACTACCCTGGTGTTGGCCTTGGTGTCCACTAGAACTAATTGGACCCTCATGACCGCTCTGGTGTTGTCCACCAGCCTGCCCGGAAGATCCTTGATGACTACCCTGGTGTTGGCCCTGGTGCCCACTAGAACTGATTGGACCCTCATGACCGCTCTGGTGTTGTCCACCAGCCTGCCCGGAAGTTCCTTGGTGGCTACCCTGGTGCTGGCCTTGGTGCCCACTAGAACTAATTGGACCCTCATGACCGCTCTGGTGTTGTCCTCCGTGTTGTCCGGACGTTCCCTGATGGCTTCCTTGATGCTGATGTTGATGTCCACTTGAGCTTATAGGTCCTTCATGACCACTCTGATGTTGTCCCCCATGTTGGCCGGAAGTGCCTTGGTGACTTCCCTGGTGTTGGCCTTGATGTCCACTAGAACTTATTGGTCCTTGATGGGAGCCTTGGTGTTGTCCTCCATGCTGGTGTCCAGATCCCGATGTTTGCCCTTGGTTTTGACCTTGAGTTTGACCACTTCCACCCTGGCCCTGCCCTTGGTTCTGACCACCAGATCCTTGATTCTGCCAATTTCCGCCTTGACCCTGCCCTTGGTTCTGTCCACCGGATCCTTGATTCTGCCAGTTTCCTCCTTGACCTTGTCCTTGGTTTTGCCCTTGATTCTGACCTTGACCTTGATTCTGCCAGTTTCCACCTTGACCTTGTCCTTGGTTTTGCCCTTGCCCTTGATTCTGACCTTGACCTTGGTTCTGCCAGTTGCCTCCTTGTCCTTGGCCTTGATTTTGACCTTGACCTTGATTCTGCCAGTTTCCACCTTGTCCTTGCCCTTGCCCTTGTCCTTGACCTTGCCCTTGATTCTGGCCCTGATTTTGGTTCTGTCCTCCAGAACCTTGATTCTGCCAGTTTCCACCTTGCCCTTGGTTCTGCCCTTGCCCTTGATTTTGGCCTTGACCTTGGTTCTGCCAGTTACCACCTTGTCCTTGTCCTTGGCTCTGACCTCCCGAACCCTGCTGCTGCCAGCTGCCCTGTCCGGGTCGGTTCGTCGTCGAACCTGCTGGAGCTGGAAAGGAAAATCAAAGCCCGCTTCGCAAACCCTAGCGCTAATCTGAAACGAAAGTCGAAAATACCTTGAGGATTACCGGTGCCACTGCCACCGCCGGTGGTGCCGC
Organism: Culex pipiens pallens; assembly: GCF_016801865.2. NCBI lineage: Eukaryota > Metazoa > Arthropoda > Insecta > Diptera > Culicidae > Culex > Culex pipiens. The sequence goes on along the minus strand of NC_068938.1, from coordinate 189,329,819 downwards.
CTGGTCTTGCGGGTGCTGTGTTGGTTGGTGCGGAAATAAAGAAGAAAATACGTGGTGTCTTGTTGGTGCTTTCAACATCTAAGAACTAGGCGTGGGTGCAGTGCCGTGAGTGGTTCGTCTGTAGCCTGCCGTTCAACTACGAATGCAAAGCGGGTATACTTACCGGGGTTCTGAGGAGGTGGGGTTACCGGAGGACCATCCGGTCGGAGTCCTCCCGGGTACATTCCGCAACCTCGGGGAAGGTAGAGATCTTTCCACGGGACCACCTGACCTCGGTGGCGCACCTTCGGATCCTCGTCCGTAATTGCACTGAAGTTTGTGAAGAAGGGTTAGTCTGAGAAGCTCGAACAAGTCGACCAAGTGCCCTTACTTGCTGTACTGACTCGGCGCATCCATGAATATCTCCACGGGGTGATTCGGTTCGACCACGCGGTAGCCGTGCGTGTCCGCGACGTAGTGCGTCACTCGGAGTAGCCCGTTCGGGTCGATGTAGCCGTAGCAACCGTACGTAACCCCGTCCGGGCCGCGGGTCTCGTGGTGGAACTGCCCGTTCGGACCGACCTCGTAACCGAACTGGTAGGCGCCTGAAAAGGACAGCAATAGACGTTTGACATTTGCAGTTTAGTGAATGTTTCCAGGCAGTTGATGCAAGTCAGCCATTAAACGTCAGTCGTTAAATGTGAAACGCAAGGCGTTAGACGCTAGTTGTTGAACCTAATTCGTTGACAATGGTCGTTTGACTGTCGTTTGACTGTTGTCATTTGACGTTAATCATTAGATGATATTCGCGTTACGTTAGTAGTTAGACGTTAGTCGTTAGTCGTTAGACGTTAGTTGTTAGACGTTGGTCGTTCGACGTTAGTCGTTAGACGTTAGACGTTAGTCTTTCAACGTTAGTCGTTAAACGGTAGTCGTTAGACGTCAAACGATATTCATTAGTCGTTAGTCGTTAATCGTTAGTCGTTAGCTCTTGGATATCGGAAGAAGAATCTCTTCTGAACAGATAAACAAATTTGTATATAATTGCACTTGGAGTTCAGAGGCTTCAGTTTGATATCACTTGAACGTTTCTCTTGATAAGAAAATGAGAAAAAAATACCAAGTGTTTTGTTCCCTTTCACCAAGCTCCTAGAACCTGAACCAACCCACATCGCTCGATAAAAAACGGACGGATTTTTTCCGTCTTATCCTCTCAAATAGAGCAAAACAACATATCCAGACTTTATGTTTTATCTTTACAGAGCCAGTCATCCATCCAAGACCATCCTGAAAACTCATATTGTACTTATCCGCTCTGTTTCCTGTACGTACAAGCAGAGAATACCGCACATTTAAAAAATAAATCAAAATTTAATTAAACACATAAACGCATACTGAAAGGTATGCCACCAGCTATTCTAAAATTTAAAACATGACTTTTCCCACATCCACGTCAACTTGTCTGTGCTGAAGAGGGACGGTAAACTTGGATCTTTCTCGCTCCAAAAAGGTTTTTGACCATATTTTCAAGACAGTTTTTGTCAGCGAAGCGTTTGATGCTTGAGGGAATAATGTAATGTTTGATGGGAAAAGATGCTGACAACGGATCCGCCGGTTCAACGAAGTGGACCAAGCTTCCCAGAAATGTGAACAAGGAACAAGTTGCGGAAAAATACATGCTTTTCCGAAAGTTATCGTTTCAATTCTCGTTCCTATAGGGTGACAATTTCGCAGGCTGGTAAAACAAAATGAGCTTGTGAATATTTTAAAATCTGTATCTTGTAATGATTATGACTTTTTTTTAAAATAGGTGCACGTATAATAAACCCAAGTTCATTTATTTCACTTAAAACCTCTAAAAACTAATTCTCAGAGCAATGATTTTTGAATTTTAGATTTTTAAACAAGTGTTAAGGTGAGCAATTCTTTGGAATCAAGACTAATATCACAAAGGGCGCAATGTTAAATTTTCAAAATATTTTTTTCAAAAAGTTCTAATAATTCACAAATGTTTTTTAAAGATTTATAATTCGACCATTAGTTGCTAAGATATTGGAATTTGGAAATGAGTGGCTTTTTGGATGCGACTTCAAAAACTTAAATTTTCCTGTTTGATATTTTTAACCGCTGTAACTCAGAAACCAGATGTCTAATCTTATTTTGGCGAATGTCCATGCTCCATACAAAAAAAGATTTTTTGTGTATGAACAATTGTCCACGAAGAAGTGAGATTTCCGAAAAAATGTGGTTTATGGATGGTCCTAAAGTAGTACATTTAAAATGTAAAATCAAATTTGCATCAAAAAAACTTAACAGCAATCTTGATTAAATGTATTATTTTAAGAAAACACATATTAAAAAAAAATTGGCCTCGCTGCTCTACGTCCCAAAAGTTGCGTGGTATGAAAAAGTTAAAAGAAATAAAAAAAACACAAATCTTAGGAAATTGATTTTTTAAAGTCTTTTTTTCTTATAGTCCTCATCAAATCAAATAACTTTGCCGAAGACACCAAATCGATCAGGAAATTCCTTCAAAAGATACAGATTTTTGAATATAAACTTACCATATTTGTATGGACAGCTGCCAAAATTGCAAAGAGACTTGTATGGGGGTAATTCTTCGCCAACTCACACAGCAGTTGCCCCAACCCCTCTTCGATTTGTGTGAAACTTTGTCCTAAGGGGTAACATTTGTCCCTGATCACGAATCCGAGATCCGTATTTTGATAACTCGTGACGGAGGGGCGGAACAACCCCTTCCATTTTTGAACATGCCAAAAAAGAGGTTTTTTTCAATAATTTGCAGCCTGAAACGGTGATGAGATAGAAATTTGGTATCAAAGGGACTTTTATGTAAAATTAGACGCCCGATTTGATGGCGTACCCAGAATTCCGAAAAATCGTATTTTTCATCGAAAAAAAAACATTATATAAGCTTTAAAAACTCTCCCATTTTCCGTTACTCGACTGTTAAATTTTTTGGAACATGTCATTTTAAGGGAAATTAAATGTACTTTTCGAATGTACATTGACCCAGAAGGGTAATTTTTTCATTTAGAACAAAAATTTTCATTAAAATTTCGTGTTATTTCTAACTTTGCAGGGTTATTTTTTAGAGTGTAATAATATTCTACAAAGCTGTAGAACAGACAATTACACAAATTTTGATATGTAAACATAAGGAGTTTGCTTGAAACCATCACGATTTATCGCGATTTTACGAACAAAAGTTTTGAAAAAGTTGGCCGTCGTCGATCATGGCCGTTCATCGTCACCCGCGACAGACACGGACGACGAAACAAAGAGAAACGCATAAAGTAACTTTTTCAAAACTTTTTTTCGTAACATCGCGGTGACTCGTTTATGTATGTTTGTAAGCAAACCCCTTATGTTTAAATCAAAATTTTTGTAATTGTCTACTCTTCAACTTTGTAGAACATTATTACAATCTAAAAAATAACCCTGCAAAGTTAGAAAACACACGAAATTTTAAAATGAAAAATTTTGTTCTAAATGAAAAAATGACCCTTCTGGGTCATTGTAGATTCGAAAAGTACATTAAATTTCCCTTAAAATGGAATGTTCCAATTTTTTTTTACAATCAAGTAACGGAAAATGGAAGAATTTTTAAAACTTTTTTAATTGTTTTTTTCGATGAAAAATACGTTTTTTCGGAATTCTGAGTACGCCAGCAAATCGGGCGTCTAATTTTACATAAAAGTCCCTTTGACACCAAATCCTATCTCTTAACCGTTTCCGGCTGCAAATTATTGAAAAACACCTCTTTTTTCGCTTGTTCAAAAATGAAAGGGGTCGTACCGCCCCTCCGTCACGAGTTATCAAAAAACGGACCTCGGATTCGTGATCAGGGACAAAAGTCACCCCTAAGGACAAAGTTTCACGCAAATCGAAGAGGGGTCGGGGCAACTGCTGTTAAATTGGCGGAGAATTACCCTAATGATTCTTGGTAAATTTAATAAAAAAGCTCATACAAACATTTAAACTTCATCTTTAATCTAATCTAATCTAATCTAATCTAACACAAACGCAGCCAGTCCGATGAAAGCATGCTGGAAAGTCTTGTGACTAGATTACGCCCCAAGCACTTTTCTTGTCATTATTAATAATTGCAGTACATCCGAGAACACCCGAAAACGTATTGCAAAAATTAAAGCGGCCAGCCCTACTACGTTGTGTTTACCGCAGAGAGGATTCTGAGTACGGATCACATTTCACAGAATCTACAGGGGAGGAAGGATGCGTGGACATACCGTACCAAACGCTCCAGTTTACAGTTAAATATTATAATGCAATATAATGATCATTTAATAAAATCCCTTCACCTACATATAATAACCACGTACCCAAGCACACAAAAAGCGACACAAAAGAAACGAAAATGAGCATGCAAAAACAAGACAGCGCGTCCCCGTGGTCAGCGCACTAATGATGCCATTCAAACATTTAAACTTCACCTTTAGATAACAACTTTTTACTTTCGAAAATGACTTGCTTTTTAATAAAGTAAGCCGTTTTCAAGTAGCAGACACTGAAATTTTTAAAAAATATTTTTTAATTCAATTTTACAATATTTTATTACGGAGTGTACCCCTGCAAAAAAAGGGCAAAAAGCTGAGAAAATTTCCTTTTTTGGTTTTATGCAATGTTGATAAGATAAACCATCTTAAAGTGTCATCCCAGTTGTTTTTTTTTTTTTTGCTATATTAGGTAATTTTTATGTTGCCAAAACAAGAATGTTGCCAAAATCTAAAAATGGAAAACAGTATTTCCTTCATAGAATATTATTAAATTGAAAATATATACCTATAAAAATTCAACTTGAAAGCAACAACTTAACCAAAACAAATCATTTATTTGTATTGCACATTGGATTTGCATCTAAAAATAAATTTTATAATTGCTTATTTTTTATATTTTCCAAAAATCTTTTTTTTAAATAAATATGAGCAAAAGAAGCCTTACCGTAGATTACAATCAATTTTTTCCGCTAAATTATTTTTTTCTGAAATGTTTTTGTCATAACCTAAAACCAGGAGTTTTTTCCTTCCTCACCTCAATGAGGAAAGGCTACAAAACCACTCGAAAAATGAACTTCTTTATTCGACCTCGTAGAGCCACCTTCACGTATACCTATCGACTCAGAATCAAATTCTGAACTAATGTATGTGCGTGTGTATGTCTGTAAGTCCGTGCACCGAAAAATATGCACACGATTATCTCCGGACTGGCTGAACCGATTTGAACCGTTTTGGTCTCATTCGATCCGTCTTGGGGTCCCACAAGACCCTAGTTAATATTATAAAGTTAGGGAAAGTACTTCAAAAGTTATGCTAAAAAAACGATTTTAGCTAAACTACGGAAGATTTAAAAAGGGTGGTTTTGTAAGAAACCCCTTCATGCTATATATTGTTTGAAAGACCTTTCCAACGCGTTTAAAAGATTGAAGATCTAACAACCCCATCAAAAGTTATGAGCACTTAAGTTTTATTTATACACTTTTTCTAGGCCGGATCTCAAATATTTTGATGAAAATTTTGATAAAAATAAGTGTTATTTATACACTTTTTTGCGGCTGTGTAGTGTATTTACTTTATGAATGCGAGGAAGGCATCAACCACCTAAAGGTGGATTAAGTTAGGTTTTTTTTACAAAATTCAAAATTTACTTTAATTTGAACTGTAAACAGTATTAAAATAATTTACTTAATATCAAGACAAAATCTAGTAATATTATCAATTTTAATTCAATTGATCATTTCCATTCGAAGCACACATATTTGAGAAATTGATGTAATAGCCAGCCAGAGCACTGATAAACAAAAGTTTGAAAATAAAGATAAAACAATGGTTTTAATTTAAATTGAATCAACTCGAGACTCCAAAGCACTTCCATTGAGCTTGAGTTTCCGAGAAGAGGAAAAAGCTCCTTTCATCCTTGTTGTTTCAGTTTGCATTCTAGTCAGTTTGTCATTCAAATGGCAACATTGAAAAAACATTTTGATCTCAGTTTTTTTTTCTGTTTCAATAGTCTGGTCCGTTTCCCAGACTTTTTAATTGCGCCAATTAACTTTTTTTTACGTACGCCGTGGCCGAGGACCAGGACCAAGTGCCAACAAATTGGTCGAATGGAAAGACTAGACGGCAGTCATTTTAGCTCACCCACGCACTCTCTTCGTGGAAGAGCTGACATTCAGCTGGAAAGTTTCTCGACACCATAGCAAAAAAAGGAAAATGATTCCAAAAGAGGTGTTGTGTTCCATTAAAAGTTCATTATTGCACAATAAACCTAAACTTACTGATTTTTTACTGTGAAATGAAGATTAAATTTCCTCATTACGGGAAAAGGGTGAAACTGCACCGAGAATTTTATTTTTATAAAATGACACCCCTTTACCCCTTGCTGCTAGGTCATTCTTGATGAAAAGAAAACGAGGGTCTTCTGGGAAAGGTAATTTTATAGGAAAATAGAACCCTAAAGCCCCGCAATGATTGTAGCATGGAACAATAGAAGAAGTATTTCCATGCTGCAGAAGTGAACATATATGAAAAATAATTCCCCAATGTTCCAAGCCTCCACCCATGCCAACAAGCAGCAAACTCACTCGTGTTGAAGTTCGCCTCATGGTACTGGGTCTTTCCCGGTTCGTCGATGGCAACGATGACTTCCTGTTGGGCTAACGCCACGAGACTGTGTGCCAGCAGAATCTGCAAGTGGAAAGGGAAAAAATGTTAATAACTGTGTGCAATCTAAGACAAACTTAAAAATTAAAAAAAAACAGATTGTGTTAAAAAGTCCATACTGCATTTTTTTAAATTAAAACATCAGATACATAATTTTGTACAGCTCCTTTGAGCATCAAATAATGAAAACTTAAATCAACCAATGTAACGACGTATCTCCTCTACCGAAGCAAAAGGGTATAAGTTTTCTACAAAGTTTAATTAAATAGTTATTTTCCAGGGTAAGCAAACGGAAGGAATGTTTTCCCCGTGGTCAAGGTCTAGAGCGGTGGAAATCCACTTTGCACTAAATTATTCAAAAGGCGAACGTTCAGAACAAACTTCTCAGCTTCCATTTACCGTTTTGGTGCCTCACCGTTTCGGTCGGTGACTCAAGTTGGAAACAATTTGATTGAGCTTGGTTATAACATATTTTATTGGAATATTATTGCATTTTTTCTGTCATTGTAATTTCAAACATAAAGAACTTTACAAAAACACAATTCTCATCGCGTCAAAATCACTTAATCTAAAATTATTCATTTCCCACAAATAAAAATATCTAAATTACTCTATCAGCAGTATCGTCACTACTCGGCAAATGATTGAGTCCTGCTGGTCCTCATCACATACCAAAAGTTAGTACCGCCAATGGAGATGATATGAGGCTTCGGGGGTCACTATGCGCCAAAGTATTTTTTACAGGTTTTGTAATGTCTTATGATCTAATCAATGAAACAGAATAAATAATACTAAATATGATGAAAAACTAAACTCAAACAAACTCCATCAACCCTAACAGTGTTCTTGAAGAGAATGTCACTCTGGCTGTATGCCGCACGGATAAGACAATTGTATGTCAACCGTAAATCCGCATAGAAAAGGTCAAGTTTACCCTCAACTTAGGAGCTATCGGAAACGGTACGGTGTGGTAGTATATAACGTAACAGTGTAAAGTTCCAGATAATAGCAAACTCGATGAATGTTGCACATTGTTCGATGCATTCCAAGAGAGCGAAGCTCGAAATCATTCCGTATTAATCATTCAGACGTCGACACAGGTCCATTCTCTCCCAGGGATGACAATTTGGGATAATGAAAATTGAAATGAGGATGGAAAGTTCAATTTACTTAATCAGTCGATTCGACGTTGTTCAAATGAAAATTTTCAATTTTCTTTTTCAATCACTTTCATTAAGGTCTTCGAAATTAGATCTTTTGCGGAAAATTAAACAAATGGGAATTTAATTTGCTGTGAGTACAAAGTAAAAAATTATATAAATTTGGAAGGTGTAATTTTTGAAAGTTGAATATTACCTCTTTTATGATGTAATTTTACCTCAATTTAGACTGAAAAAGTGACATTACACCAGAAAAGTGGTAAAATTACACATTTTCAGAGGTAAAATTACATATTTTTTCTGACATAAAAGATGTACCCCTTCCCAGATGTAATATTACCATGATTTTTTTTTACTGTGTAGCTCAACAAACATTGAATATTTAAATGATTTATTCTCCTTGAACACTCCATCACAAGATCATAAAATTTGTAGGTCTCTTGATGGAAATTTTGTGTCAATTAATTTTTTTTTTCATTCATTCATTTCATTAAAATAAAAACATACATTGAAAAAAGAGTTCAATAAACATTCAACAGTTAAGACTCGATTATCCGAAGGCCTGTTAAAATTTCTCTTCGGTTAATCGAATGACAAAAATAATCTTTTTTGCTGTCTTTTTTTCGATTGTCGAGCCGGTACAGTCCGGTAACATTTTTTTTTTTTTTTTTTTGTTGGCAATCGCTTCGCTTCGCTAGGAGACGGTGATTTTAGCGGATTGCAGACTGGATTTTCGCCATGTGATGTGATGATTGTCTAAGCCCAAGTTGCCTAGGAATCGATAATTGGGAATAGAACCAATTCCACCTGAACCAGATTCTCACCACCATGACAGCCGTCCATTGCCGGCCGCTCCCATCTCCACCGCGCACCAGGGACAAGGAAAGGCAATTGGAAGACGGGAAGTGTTGATGTTCCACTTTTTTAAGAGTATTAAGGGAAAATCTCCACGGTATCCTCAAGTAAGTTTCGCTTGGAGTTGGACGGTTTTTGGGAAGGTGAATGGTCTGAGGAGCCACCCTAGGCGAGTGGTAACGACCGTTGACATTGTTGTTCGAATTCTTCGTGTGTTCTCATTTCTAATGGGAATGCTTTCAATTCTTCTCATCTCTTATTGGATGAATTCTAGCAGTCGCCCAGGCTATTTATAGCGAGGTAATGTAGGTTCATTTCAAATGCGCCTGCATGCATGCAATGCAATGCATTCTTGTATGTTCTGATATTCAACTTGCATTCAACTTTATTCTCGTCCGTTTGCGGATTCAACTATATCAGTCTAAGTCCTACTAAGGCTTCTAATGCTCCACGGTAAAGTGGAAAGCATTTTGCTTGCCAATCCTAAGGACAGGGGATCGAACCCCGCCGTGAGCTGAAGTTTTTCATTAATTCCAAATTCAATGAGTCCAGAACTTTCTCGTTGGGAGCAGATGGGTATCGAACCCAGAACCATTCGCTTATAAAGCGAACATCGTAACCATTCAGCCACGACCGCTCTTTTTTTTTTTTTTAACAATAAAAACACATGTTGTATTAAACAGTATCACATGAGTTTTGTGGGGTAAGTAAGATGGGTATAAGGTAGGTGATGCGACCATAAGCAATTTGTTTATCGGTTGAAATTTTAAAAATCTTAGGCAGCCGGCTGCGGAAAGAAAGCTATCTAGGAATTTAAATATAGTATTAATTCGACCGCGATTCTCCAGAAATTCTCCGTCGGCGTGCCTTCCGATCAACGGTGATGTAGGAAGGGCTTCATTTAGTAAAATGATTTTATATCATAAGCCTTAAAACATATTCGACGGCGTGCCTTCCGATCATCGATGATATGGAAAGGACTTAATCCAGCAAAACGACTTGCTAGTCTCAAAAAAATAGGTTCATTTTTATAGAAAACTATAAAAAGAGAACAACACAAAAAAACTCATCGGCCAACGAACGCGAGTAAAAAAAAACAATGAAAAAAGAAGAAGGTAAAAAAAACAGAACTGCGCGTCCCGAAAAGCACCACACTAATGATGCTATTATTTAATTATAATGACCAATCACCCCATGCACTCGAACAGCGACACAAAAGAGACGGAAAATAACACGAAAAAACAGGACTGCACGTCCCCACAGGCACCGCACTACTCCAAATCCTGTTATAAATAACATAAAATGTTATTGGCCTAGTATTTTCAAATATCAAAAAATTTTATTCCTAAGTTATTTCCGTCTGCTCGGGAAACCAAAGCACAACAAAGAACAAAAAATACAATTTTTAATTTCTTTTAAGTTACCTATTTAATAACTTCTGTCCTTGTTTTGATTGAAGTGTAGATTGTCACCAATTATTATTATTGAGCTAATTCTACGATTTTAAGCTTGAAAACATACTGCTTAAAAAATTTCCCGGGAATTCCCGGGATTTCAAAAATTTAAAAAAAAACACAAAAAAATAAGAAAATCATAAAACACGAGAAAAGTTTTTCAAAGAATAAAGGTTGCTCAAAGTGACATTCTGAACACGAGAAAAATTAGACTAAATTGAGTGATGCTGGGTTAAGTTTAAGTTGCACATTGTCTATACTGGTGTATGCCAAAGAGCAACTAGATTAATTAAAACTTTTAAGTAGTCTAAAAGAAACCTAAAAACACCTTTATCTTTCAATTATGGCTGAAAAACACCTATAATTGAATTCAACTCCCACGCAAAACACGTCAACGAAATCCATTTCAGAAAACGTAACACGTCAATCCCGTCTCTCTAGAGCCCGCTTCTAAACCACCCAGAACAACAAACAAATCGTTTCGGTCCTTCCGAAACCGACCAACACCTATCAAACCATTTCAAAGAAAGCATCAACGTTTCAAACGATTCGTTCGTTTTCCGTCCAAAGCAATCTAGCGATGTAAATAAACAGATTACGCCAAACTCCACTCAAGATGAAGAAGGATAACCCTTTTCTATTCCCTAACCTGGCTGTCTTTGGTCTGGCTTCGCCGCAATAAAATTCCGACAGGTGGCGCCTCCTTTCGGCAGGCTCGGGGGAAACCCACATCAAAATCGTCTGGATATGGTTGGTTTGAGAAAATTGCCGTCCGGGAAGCCGGTTCCTGCACGTCTTTCAGGGAATCGACCGAGCGTAAACGCTGGCAACCCGCGGGAACTTCCCATCCCAATCTTGACAGATTGAATCGGGACTTTAGCTTTCTGTCCCAGCGAAGGCAGAGGCGTTGGTAACTATAATTGATGTTTCAATGGGACACCACGTCAACCTTACTGGTTGGGAATGTCCGGAGGGATGCATATCTGGATGGGGCGACGTCCCGATTTGGTTAATCAATTATGCCCCCTTCAGAAGGTCGCAATTCAATTTCTTGGTGTACGATGGGGAGTTGCGGTGGGGTGGTCTTTCGATCTATGGTACAGAGCGGATTCGATAATTCGAATGAAACTGACGAATTGGAACCACTGACAGCTGTCAAAAGCACGGAACCACGTGCTCGGAAAGCGACGAACAAAGGGGTCGAAATGTAAACATTATTTGACAACTGAGTTTTGACGTTTGAGTGCTTTTTAATTCGAATACGTTCGAATTAGCGAGCATTCGAATTCGCGGACATTCGAAGCAGCGAAATTCTAATTAACGAATCCGCTCTGTAGTTTGAAATGTCTGATAAGTAAGGTCAATGTTCAAGATGCGTCTTGAAGAAGTAGAACCGGCTCTTGTGACAAGAAATTAAATTCATCGAAGAGTATTATACTTAGCTCATCAGCTGACAACCTTTCGGTATCAAAAAGGGGTACACAGGGTGACCACTCAAGTCAGGAAATCGGGAAAGTCGGGAAAAAGTCGGGAATTCGCCAACAACTGTCAAAATCGAGAAAAAGTCGGGAATTTCTGATTTTTTGTCAGAAAGTCGGGAAATGTTGAGAATCCCAAGCATACCTGCTTGAAAAAAATCGAATCCTTGAATAATTGTGTAAAATTTTGTACAATTTTCAAATTAAACTGACTAAATTCTGAGAATGAAAACGTTTTTCAAACATTAAAATCCTAATAAACACTGGATGTATTTGACACAAATTTTTATATATTTTTTTTATGAATCAAAAGTATTTTTTATTTTTTATTTTTTGTTTATCAAACCTTACCTCTTATTCTTACTCTAACTTAAAACAATAACAAAGTTAATGAAAAACTGATATAAAAATTGAGCCTAATTTTAACGATTATAAAGTAAGTAAATCTTTCCCAGTTCCTGAGTGGAACACCCTTGAAGAGTATCGGGGCCGGCATTTACAAAGCGGATTCAGTGGCAATTTCATTCTCAACTTAATGTTAACATGTTAAGGTTAATGTTAACATTCCCGCCTTCCTAAGGTGTCGTGATAAGGTCCAGTTTGTGACGATACACTACCTTCCCTTTACTAAGCAATCGAATCCAGAAGAGAAACGATCACCAGTTTTGTTGGTCCGAGCCGGGATTTGAACCCCGATCTACCGCTTACTAGGCGGGAGCGTTACCACTAGGCAACGTGGCTCGGTCATAATACTAACGATTATGGATAGCATAAACGTAGGATTCTGTTCCATTTTATCACAGCGATTTAATATTTGAAAAAAAAAACCAGCTTGAGTTTGGCAATGTTTTTTTTTTGTAAATATTTTTAAATGTTGAACTAAATTCATTCAATCATTTCAAATATTTTTTTCCCAAATGATTCCCTTAAACCTTTTTGTGAGTATCGGTAAATGACTATAGATAAAGCTTGATTTTCTGTTATCGGAAAACTTTAATAGTAAAAATCCATTCGTTGTTCGTACTGAATGAAAAATTGAAATACTTTTTTTACGTTTTGAAAACATGAAAAAATATTGAATTTGCAAAAAAATAAATCTAACCCATTTTGGGTTAACGGTGCACATCAATCAGAGCTTTTGCACCCAGATTTTTTTTTACAGACATTTTAGTATCTTCAAAACTACGGGTACTATCGATATACTTTTTTATTCATCCCCTAAAGTACAGTCCACAAAGTAATTTACAACAAAGTTTGACTTGTTTTACAATCCCGTTGTTGCAGGATTGGGTCCGTAAGTTTGACAATTTTGGAATAAGAAGATAACAACTTTCTTCGTTGCTGGGCACCCTTAAGTTATTGAAAATATGTTTAAAGAATTTGTTCTTTCAAACATTTTACATTAAATATGTGTTAAATCATAGAATCCTGTCAAACTGTTTTTTTTATTGAAAAAAAAATAATGCAGTTAAATACTGACAACTAGATAAATCAACATAAATTCAAAAACAAAATTTAAAAGGAAATTTAGTAAAAACATTTTTTTACAAATTCCAAGATATTTTCTAATTTCTTTGAAAGAATAATAACAGCAATCATGTTTTAAAATTAAGAATAATATTTTAAATTCAGTAGGGGAGAGTGGGGAGACTTGATCCCCTTTTTTTGTATCGCACATAACTCTGTCAATTTCTCACAAAACTTTAAACTTTTTGCGTGAATTGAAAGCTTAAACATTCATCTATGTTTGGCTAATAAGGGTATTTCATCAGATGAACTCTTCGAATCATGCCAAGCGTTTAAAAAAAATATTTTAAACCGGCATTTTAAAAATGTTAGGGGTAACTTGATCCCCCTTTCAACATTTTGAAGAAATCTTAAGCAAAATGTTTCTTATTCATCCAAACTTTTAATTTTCTATAAGTTACAGCAATTTCACATAAAACCTGTACGTTTGTGTTCAAAATATAACAAGTTTAGTATGTAAAATATTTAAAATCTTAAAATATTATTTTTAAGACCAAAATTAAGCATATTTACAAAAGCTGGAAATTTTTGTTAGCATTACTTTTGAAAAAAGGTTCAAACTGCAGTAAGTTATGTACAACTATACTAAAGGAAACTATGTATGAAAACCCAGCCCAATTAATTAATCTTGAGGCTGATTCCAGTGACTGTAAAAATGCAGGAAACAAGTCTCCCTAAACGCACTTTTTTAAACAATTGATTGTAAAAATAGTAGGACGATAAATTTAACATCAAATGCGTAAGGGTTTTGGAGTTGATATGTTTACAAACAATTCATGCATAAAAAATATTTTTTTGAATAATTTTTGAGTGTTTTCTATACATATCAAAAAAAGAAAAAAAGATCTCTTGGAAGTTTTTTGCAGCTCGTTTTAGAAAAATGTGTGTAACTCAATCTAAACATTTTTAATTTTTTTCTTTGTTTTCTACAATGAGTTTTAGTTAATTTCGCTCAACTTTCAAGAACAAAGCTAATTGTTTTACCCACATGCGGACGAGATACAGGCTTGGGATCAAGTGTCCCCGGGGATCAAGTCTCCCCACTCTCCCCTAATCTTTAACTTTTTTTCATTTCCAGTTGAAACAAAGTATCAAAAACTATACTTTTGGCAATTTAAAAATAAACATTGAAATTATAAATGTAATTAAACTTTGGGTTATTATTCAAAGACTAATTTTTTATGTTTCTAATTAGAATAAAAAAAAGTGCATGAGCATGAGCATGAGCATGAGCATGAGCATGGTTGACTGCCAATGAGCTGCTACTCCGTTATTGACAGATCAGCTGAAGTTAAACAATGAATCAAAAATGATTAGTGGGAGCCAACCATCCGTTCACTGTTTAACCTCTGAAGATCCCTGCTTTATTAGTCAATACCGGCGCCCTCCCAAGAAGCCTGCAGTTCAACGAAAGGGAGGAATGTTAGTTGAAGTTGCAGACTCATCAAGCACATAGTTTTTCGCTATATACTTGTTGATACCGCTTGAGACCGTTGAATCCACAGCATCTCCTTCAAGCATCACGTGATTAATATTTTTTTTGGGTTAGTAGGATAAGGTATTGGCTTTTCGATGCCTCCCGAGCTACGATGCTATGGGGAGGACTTTCATAACAGACCCGTCGGCGAGCCTTCCGAGCAACGATGCTATGGGAAGGTCTTTCTGGTTAACACACAAAATCACTCACTCACAATTATTTCACTCCACTATTAATTATTCCAAAATGTCAGTGCGTCTTTCGATCATTATATAGAAATGGCTTTTTCACCATAAAAAATAAAACCTTAATCGAAAAAATTATACACAATTTACCCGACGCCGTGCCTTCCGATCAACGATGATATAGGAAGGGCTTTGAAAATCACAAAACAATTAACTAAGATCACAAAACACACCAAGTACTCCACGAAAATTACGCTCAAGACACAAGTAATTCAGTAAGGCATGCTATTATTTGATTACCACAATCACTCACCCCATACGAATAGCGACACAAAAGCACACAAAAAATTAACCTGAATAATCACGACTTCGCGTCCCCACTTCCAGCGCACCAATGATGCTATTATTCGATTACCAGCACACAAAAAAAAATTAACCTGCATAATCACGACTTCGCGTCCCCACTTCCAGCGCACCAATGATGCTACTATTCGATTACCACAATCACTCACCCCAAACGAATAGCGACACAAAAGCACACAAAAAAATTAACCTGCATAATCACGACTTCGCGTCCCCACTTCCAGCGCAACAATGATGCTATTATTCGATTACCACAATCACTCACCCCATACGAATAGCGACACAAAAGCACACACAAAATTTACCTGAATAATCACGACTTCGCGTCCCCACTTCCAGCGCACCAATGATGCTATTATTCGATTACCAGAACACAAAAAAAAATTAACCTGCATAATCACGACTTCGTGTCCCCACTTCCAGCGCAACAATGATGCTATTATTCGATTACCACAATCACTCACCCCATACGAATAGCGACACAAAAGCACACAAAAAATTAACCTGAATAATCACGACTTCACGTCCCCACTTCCAGCGCACCAATGATGCTATTATTCGATTACCAGCACACAAAAAAAAAATAACCTGAATAATCACGACTTCGCGTCCCCACTTCCAGCGCACCAATCTCTAATTAGAATAAAAAAAAAGTGCTTCCATTTATTAAGTTTTGCATTTGGTGTTAAATTTATTTTTTACGAAAATCTTCAATAGTTTTTTTTAATTTCATTTAGATTTGTTTGATGGTTGATGTTAACTTTTTACAAAGAGTTTTTTGATTGAAATCAATCTTTAGATAAGAAATGTTCATTATTTGAGTTTCTGGAAAAGTCGGGAATTTCAAAATGGGATTTGAGTGGTCACCCTGGGTACAACATTTGACTCTCTTGGTTCAAGTAAGCTTAGGTCAGATTTGCCTCAAGCGACCCCCCAATCGAGGGCACGTTTATCACCTCCAAAGCGAACCTTTTTACGTTTGATCCCTTACCAACCAGTTCTTCCAAGCAGAAGTTATTGTCCCCAAGTTTTCCCCAAAGTTAATCAAGAGATTGACCTATTCCGGTCCCACTTTTTTTTCCCCCAAATGTCCTTGAACTTCATCAAAGGCAAATCCGCTCTCGTCATCAACCTCATCATCATACGCGTTGAGATGACCCGTTTTTCCTCTCACTCCAGCAAATCCTCTGCCGCCTCCATGAATAACATTAATTGACTTTTATCGGCGTCGGTATTACTCCATCTCGTCCGGCAGCTGATTCCGCGCACGGTGGTTTACCTGGTGAGATACGGTTGACACATAATGGACTAATCCAGATATTTATAGGTCGACATTTCGTGGAAGACGCGCGCGCGCGTCCGCTTTGACATATGGGAGGATGCATGAAGTTCACCATAGCTGGACCGGGCAAAGGCTGGTCGTAAAAGTTAATTGTTATGGATAGTGTTTTAATGGGTTCTACGTGGTGAACTTGATAGTGAAATACTATTTTTAGATTACTAGCAGTACGTGATAGTGATTACGCTGATGTCTAACTGCTGTAATCACCAGCAAAAAAGAGTTTAATTTGACTGATCAGCCAGAGAAACTGACCTACGACACCTGAAGTGCACATACACATCAGCGTGGGAACGGCTGACCCCTGGTGTGTACACTAACCGAAACAATACTGTTCCCTGGAATTGCCGTTACTCATTGTTGCTCCAGACCCTCGGTAGTATTCGTAGTAGTTCCGTCTGCCTACTACCGGCACACTGTACAACCGTGAGAATCCATCTCTTGAACCGCGGCAACGCATTCAATGCATTCTCCTCCCGAGATGAACTCCAGCGATTTCGAAAACGTCTGACGACGATGACGGATGAGTCCGTCCACTAACGTCCAAACGGCCCTCGTAGGTACATCGGATTGACGTGTGTCTTATCAAGGTATCAAAATCTGCCAATTACCCGTTCCGGATGAGAAATCCGACCTCGTAAACTGGGCGTGCGATTTGATCTAGATTTCACTTTCCTAGAACTGCTCGACACGTACTAGGGGGTTTAGATCTCTCCAGGGGGTGTGGAGTTCCGCCGACCTCACACACGCGCCCAGCCATGATTGACACTTCCAGAGATTTGTCATTCCAATCCCATGAACTTGGCCGCGGCCCATTGCAGTGAAAAGTGATTGTTCGGGTCACTTGTTCTGCGCTCAAGATCAACTCTCCGCATGCGGCTACCAATAGAGTTCCATAATCTCGTTACTATCTCCATTTACGCTGCGCAGTTTCCATCAAATTGGAACAAATTAAGTGTCCCAAGGTCTTGGAGCCGAGCCTCTGTTGAGCGGGGTTTAGGGGGGGCCTCTCGCTAAATTTGGGGAACGCGTTGAGTCCGGAGGCCTCAGGCCTAGTTGACACAGCAAGTCCAAGTGAGCGGCACGTGAGTTTTTTTTGTCTGCCGAAAATACCTGAGTGATGATTAATTCGAGATTATAACCGGAGCGTGCCAACTGGGCTGTGGGGGTAGCTTAATAGTGCAGCGCACATGTGCTTGAGGAGGTGCCTCGTTGAGGGGCGAAATGTCAGAGCCTTACGAGGATGATATGATCTCGGTGGACAATGAGCCGATTGTTTATTGGAATTCTTGCGTCAATGGCATTTTGAGAATGTTAAAGAGACACTTAGACTCCGGATCTATTAGAAGGTGACATTGAAATTAAGTAGAGAGTCCGGAATCGAACATCTGGAGTCTCGATAACCTAAAGTTTCAAATGCCAAGAAAAATGACAAAAAAAATCTTCCGAATCTAAAATGGTGTTAGTATTGGATTAAAAAAAATGTGTTTTACTTAAAAGAACAGATTCCTAAAAAAATCATTTAAATTGTTATTTTAAAAAGTATTTCATTGCAAAATAACAATATTTTCCAAACACATTACTTCGGCTGTCACCACTATAGCATAAAGGGGGTCGGAGGTCACAACTGTGCACACCTCCACAAACCAGTGTTGACACTAAACGGCTACTAATTTGCATAATTCCAAGCGGCGTCATCGTCAACAAACTCAATCATAAACATGTGACTTCCAGCGCTCTTACTCACCAGTCGCTCTCTCTCTCTCTAATGCTCTATGGAAGCAGACGAATTTTCCAAAACAGAGCGAGTAACTCAATCTCACGTGCTCTCTAATCCGTTAAAGAGATTTGGCGCGAAGTCTCTCAATCTCGTTGGAGAAGCACGTGGCAATTGCCAACGCAAAGGTGCGAAGCTTACTGCGTTTTGATGCGGTGATGATGATGGTGAAGAGCGATTATGTTAATTCCTCCACCAAGATGATGATGATGATGGCGACGACTTAGACGACGCGTGCCCATCAAATGTGAACATCGGATATGGAGTCGTACTCTGTGAGAAGTGTTTGCGGTTACAGGAGGATTTCCGAAAGGTGTTTGGACGAAAGGTGTGAATAATCAGATTGATTTCAATTGTTGAGCATTTTTTTTTCAGAAGTCCCGACTGTACGTTTTCGCGAGAAGACCGTACTTCTCGGAGGATTACTGCTAAAGCTTTTGTGGGCTTGAAGAGTATTAGCTGTGCCCTCTTGTCAACACCCACAATACATAGCGTCTTAGAAGCAGGTTTCGATTTCCTATTGGGATTGATGAGGTTGCGGCAACAAAATAAGGATTTTTTTTTCACACGAGCAATATTCAACTCTTCGACGTGATCATGCTGTTTCGTGTCGTAATGTTTGGCCTTGAATAAACGTACTATGAAATTTGAATATTTCGCCCTTTTGAAATGTTAGTCTTGATTCCAAAATTTCCAAAGTATTTTTTTCGATGAGATCAGAAAATTTCACAAGTGTTTAATTTTTTTAAGTTGAAAATCGGACAATTACTTTCCGGGAAAAAGGTCACCAAAAAACGAGAGCTAATTTGCCAACACTGAGAAAATCTCGTTTTTCTGATTGTAGGGAATTTTCTCGGCTCTTCGAAATATTTGTTAAAAAAATGGGTAAACATTAGGGTGCTTAGATAAAATGACCCCCTGCTCCACAAGCGAAATTTTTTTTTTTTGGTTATTTTAAGCATCTGTGCCAATTTTGAGTGAAATTGGTTGAGATTAACCCATTGATACCCGCGTCTGAAGTTAGTAAAAAAACGTTTTTCATACAAAAATTACATTTTTATTTCTTTTTTCTACAAAGTTGTAGAAAATTAAATCCACCGTACAGAGCAAAACGTAAGAAAATTGGAGTTTCATACAGTTTTTTCGATTTTTCCCATGCAAACTTTACCTTTGAGTATCAATGGGTAAATGATGGCCGAATTTGCTCATATTTGGCCCGAGTCCTAAAATAGCTCAAGGAACAATATTCAGCTTATGGACCGAGGTTTTGAAAACTCTAGTAGACAGGTTATTTTGATAGAAAAACTTTTTATTTATTTTATTTTTTTCATTGGAAGTTTTGATTATCAGTTCTGTGAATTATGTTTTATTGACCATTGAATAAGGTAAGTACAAATTTTGTGTAAAGTTTTTGTCTTTCAGTCCTGGCCGTGGTCGAAGAGAAGGATAACAAATAAAAATTTCAAATATACTTTTCGATTCAAATATCAAAACTGTTGCAAAAAAACAAAGTATCACAACATGCTTTATTCATTCTGTGAATTATTTAATCAAACTTTTCCATCTTGTTCCAATCTTGATCAATATAATAATATCCTCAGGGTCTTAAAATGTCCCATTTTTTTATAAATGCCAGCAAAAAGTTAGCCAAACATATTATTTTGCCCCTTTTTAGTGGAAAAATTTAAGGAGACAATAACTTCAAACAAAATTTACATTGGTCTAATAAAAAGAAATATTCATATGCATAAATTTTGACAAAAATCTAACATCCTAAAAGTAAATTTGGAAGAAATAAAATAATCAGCCTATTTTACATTTTAGCATCAAAAAAGATTATTTTAATTTTGGCTTTTGAAGCCAATTTCCTTTAATTTATTTGAAAACCACGATACTTAAAATAACGTTAATATAAGGAAAAAAATCCTGCAAATTTCAAAATTAAATTCAAATCAAATCATCAAATCATTCAAAAATTAAAGGTCAAAGTAAAATTTGACAAATCTATGATAAAACGATGAAACAAAGAGAATTATCTTAAATACCTCATTTTGAGAAATTATTTTCATAAAAACCAAAATAAGAAAGACACACAAAAACTTAAAAAAAAAATCTTACTTCTGATTGATTTAGCAAGAAAAAACTCTCAACCTATTTGAATTTTTCGTCAAATTTCACTTTGAATTTTTTTTATTGGCACTCAGAGATGCAATTAACTTGTGTTTTGTATTTTCTGAAACGCAAATGCTAAAACAGTAGGATCTTTTTTATTAAACTTATAATAAATATAATACCACAAAAATGGAGATCACTTCAAAACTCGGTTAGTAATTTTTCTGTTAAATTTAATCTAAAATTACTTAACTTTTTTTCAAAGACTGTAACAAAGCATGATTTAAAATATTGCAGTGATCCAATATACTCAACGACATTTTTAGAATTGATGCTTTCTGATATTTGCTTGACATTAAACTTCATAGAAATATTGAGTTCAAAAAGAATAAAGTATGGATTTTAAACCAACATTTTCATGTTCAATTTTATTATCCGACCAAAAAAATAAATGAAAATAAAAGTACCTATTTCATGATAAAATTATTTTTAATTTAAATATTATTGTTCTCATGTATTCTAACCTTTTCTTGAAAATTAGGAAAAGATAATATGTGATAAAATATAAAAAAAATCATTGTAAAGTGCAGAAAAATTTTCAAAGCCAAAAAGAAAGTTCAATCCCATTATATTTATAAAACTAGGTGGTAATGTTTTTAACCAGGCTTCACTGAACACCAAGATCTGGTGCGCCGTGGTGCGGTTTTCGTGTCACTCTAGAAACCAAACCGAGCTGTTTGTTGTCACACCATAGCAACTGTACCGAAAGCACCTTGGTACACCACCGGTGCACCAAAACTGTATACCAAGGATGCAACTCAACATATGGTTGATCCAAGTAAACCGGAGGCGACATTGTTTTGATTGAGGTTTGCCAGCCATCATTCACAACTTCGGGATGGCGTGGCGGTTGTTGTCTCCGTCTTTTTACCACGAGGTTCCTGGTTCAATCCTGGGTACAAATATTTTTGAGGATTTTTTTTTTCAATATTTGCTGTCAAAATTACTGTTTATATACATTTTTTAAGTAACTTCTTCGAACCTGCGACGCTTTAGTCAAAGAGTTAGAAAATTGAATGGATTTTTGTAGTGGAATAGAGAAAACATTCCATATTATGCAGGCAGGTTTAAGTGAAAATGCCTATTTTAGGGTTATATGCACGAGAAGTTAAAGTTTATATTTCATGACACTACGAAATTCTATTCCTAACGAACAATTCTAAACAAATAAAAAACATTCAAAAAATAAAATAATAACTGTCGAGATTCGAACCAAGAACCTTTAAAATACTAATGCACTGCCTTTGACAACCACACCATTAAGAACTGTTGAGTTCAGTTGGCTTGCAAGGCATCAAGAGTTCCAAACTTCTCCCGTGTGGTAGGCGCAGAAACCATGTCAGTTTTGTGTACCCGATCCACACCGCCGTCACACCAAACTTCGGTTTGGTGCACCGATCAAGCTACCGAGTTGTGTCGGGTTTTGGGTCGTGACGAGAAATGGTGCGCATAGAAAAACCGGTATCATAGCAAACCGTTGTCGCACCCGTCAAAAGGTAAGTCTGTTTTTAACTTTCCAAAAATCTTAAAACTGCATGAATGAAAATTATTTTTTTCACGCAAGAAATTTTATAGGAAGGGATTGATGTAGAAATATTAGTATTTAGTGAAAATTTGGAAATAGCAAAACATTTAATAACATTTAAAAATTAAATGAAAAAGTCGTGCAAAAGTAATTTTATGGAAATTAAACTTTCAAACTAACGAAATTCTACAGGTTTCAATAATTTTTATTTGTGTTCCATATACGGCACGCGATACTACAGCAAATAGTCAAAATGGTCCGCGAGTTTTAGCCGGCTGAGGACCACTGATTTAAAAACTAAAAATTTAAATCTCATTTTATCTAATCTAATCTAATCCAATCTAATCTAATCTAATCAAACCCTAGCGCAGCCAATCTTTCAAAGGGATCCTGGAGAGTGCCTTAGGTTAGATTACGCCTAGCACTTTTCTTGTCATTTACTAACATCTGTAGTGCGCCATTGCATCGGAATGCATTGAACATTAAGCGCTAAAGCGGCCAGGCCTACTCCGTAAAGTCGTATCGCAGAGACATGATTTCTTTTTTGAAGTGGGTTTGTTTGAGTTCAAATTTCTTTAAAAGATGTTGCACCACTAGCGTGCACAGGGTGGGTCATCCTTAGAAATTTGTTCTAAAATTCGTCAGAGGGAACCCGACAAAACTTTTCGAAACGACAAAATTTTCAAAACGCTCATATTGTTGCCCTACCTACCTTGAGGATCGCTAGTGGGTTGAACACATTTCTACAATCTAAAATAACACAATTGCTGGAAAAGATATTCAAAATTTGCGAAATTTTTAGCAAAAAAAAAAATTGCTTAATACAGTCTAACAACTCAAGAATTGCGTTTGAAAATATAAATGAATGTGGCAGTAGAGCCTTAACGGACCATATCTGGCCCTCGTTTTAGGACGTTGGTCACTTCTGCCGCGGACCTTCTAACGTCCTCAGCAAAGTGCACTCAACCTCACACATGTTTCCATAATTGAAATTAGCATGTTCGCGCCGGCACTTCCCCATCACGCCAAGCTCATCAACTAATAACCTCACTTTTTGGGAAACAAAAAAAATCTATCCCCTCAGCCCTAATTCATTAATCGTGAGTTATTGAATTGTGGCCGGCACGCTTCTCTCGAATATTTGTGTCGATTCGGAACTCATCCGAATTGCTAACGAGATGGTCAAGCATTCGAGATTGTTCCTGCAGCGGTTCAGAACTTGAGCATCAAGCACGTAACTGCAAGTTCAACAGCGCATTTTTTGTGTGCTGATTCGCCCTTTTATTTTTGGGTGCTTCGTGGAATGCAAAGTGCCTCTAAGCCCTGGGACAAGTGCTACTCTGTAATGCTCATCAGCACTAGGCATGGACGAGTTGTTCAGAAATCCGGAAGATGAGCTTGAGTTGTGAATTTGTGCTGCAGGTTTGAACAGATGGCACGCGTTGCCGTGAAGCTGGATGGAGAAGGTGTTAGAAATTGGAGGTGGAGGAATTACATCAGACCGCTGCAAGCCACCATCGTGCAATGTTTATTTTAGCTATAAAACTTAATTAGTAGTGTCTAATTAGGTGACATTTAGCTTGCGGCAAATGACCTGTACACATGTCACTACCGCAGGTACGCGAGGGCAGTTTTTTTGTTAGTTTGTACTTATTTTACAACCATATCTGGGCCACCATAAACACTTTCTTTGGTAGGACCTTGAAACACACCCGTAAGGAGTAATTTAACTAACGCTAAAATGATTGCAAAAATTGTGAAACGCGAAAAAAAACTTCTAATCTAATTCATCCGCCTGCATGATTCACTTAGCACGTACTAACCAAATTTAGTCACCCGTCCCGTTACGACTAATCCATTTGGCCAAAAAGCTTTAAACGTTAGATTCTCCAGTGCCAAATTTGCAAAACCACGCAAATGACGTAATCATTCTTCAGTGGTGACGGGCAAAAACGGGCGCCACATGAGCGTACTCCAGGTGATGAGCATTCTCACTTTTCGAGACTAGACTCTGTCTGTAGAACTCTGTGATGTATGCAAAACACTTCAACCTGCGGTTGCCGATGGCGAAGGGTTGTTAGAATCTGACGGTGCCACGCAATCTTGAACGCGGAGCTCATCCGGCTCAGGCGTCAATTGAGGAATTACGCTCGATTTGGAGAAAAATCAAGGTCCACGTGGGTTGTTGGAGTTGTCTGTGTTCGAATTAAAAAAATAGTGTTTACACCAAACATGGAACTGCTCCAGCTTGGATTCGCAGGAGCAGACGGCTCAACGTATCCATCGTTAGCTAGAGGATACATAATACATGCTCCTCTACACAGATTAATTTCATTAAAAAAAAACAATGTTAGCAACTTCTAGCAAAGGTCTCTAGTAATGCAATTTTAATGGCTTTATGCCCTTTTCTAAAGCGTAATTTATAGAAAAAAGCTCCCACTTACACGCGATACCCCGCCCGAACCCATCGTTAAAGGTCACCAAATATCTGCTAATCTACCCGCAGACCTATGGTCACAGTGTAGATATCATAGCCATAAAGCTACAAACGCCCGCGAAGATGACGATACCCTCCCAGTCAGTAGTGGTGCACCCCAAGCTGAAAGAAAGATCTGCGTCCCATAGTCTTTGACCAGCAGCAGTGTTGCGGCGCACGCTGGTCATCGCGCCGGCCGTAGATTACAAAATTCAAAACCGGGTACCGGCGTCAAGGTCAACCGCGTATCGGACGCGACGCGTCTGGCGGGTGTGGAACTAACGGTTTAAGTTGTTGGTGACTTGAAGACGTAAAATTTTGAAAAATGCTTTCGATTGTTGAGAATGCCTAGAACTTGCCCATTGATCGAAAGGACTTTCAGCAATCCCAAATTGCTGAAGGGAATTCGTCACTCGATGCTTCGCATCATCGTAGAAGAATCCATTGAACTATGTTGTCGTCGTACAACTCGGCATAAAAGGTCGACCGAAATGCTCGACGACTCGTTGTCGGCAAACAATGACAAGAGACCTGAAGAACCTTACTTTCCAAACCATTCAATCACAACCAACCGATTGGGGTTTGGGGTTGTTCGGCGTCGAGTGCTTTGCAGCATCCAGCAATTCTCAAGATATTGCGCTTTTGTCATGTCGGGACTCAACCCAGCTCCGGGCAGATTACCGAAGAGCCACCCTGATGAATATTTTTTGCTGAGCGGTGAATACCTTGCGCCAATTTTGCTTTGTTTGTTTCGCACATCTAGGCAGGTACCAGGACTTGGAAATTGTGTGTGGGTGACTGGGGATGGTCAAAATATAACTGTTTGTGGCTGCAATCATAAATCAAAACTAAAAATGATTGCAGAGTTTTTTAGGATTTCAGGTTTGCTGAGTTGCATAAATATAGCAAGTGCTAAAAAAATCGAGTGTTAAAAACAACAATTAATTAAACATGAGGCTTAGAAGATAAATGAGATTCATTTAATGAAATTTAATTTCAAATTCAACTCAAATTTACATAATAGTTTGGCAAATTCAAACGTAAATTGTTATTAAAAAAATCAGAAACTAGTGTTTTTTTTTACTTTGTGAAGTGTTTCCGAAATTTCAAAAAATGAAAAATAAAATGACTGTTCTTAGATTTCATTCTAAGCTGCACAGTAAAAAAAAAACATTGTAATATTACATCTGGAAATGAGTACACCTTTTATGTCATAAAAAATGTGTGATATTCTCTCTAAACATGTGGACATTCCGTTGTAATGCCATTTTTTGTGAGAAATAACAACGGTTGACACATTTTTATATAAATGTTTTAAAATTAATAAGGAAATAAGCCTTTCTGATTAAATATTACTCAAATAGGTTTCACAAATACCAAATTTAAATTGCTATAGCTCAGCTTAAAAGACCACAAAAACAAAATTTCAAAAATAAATATTTATTGAACTCTTTGAAAAGGCTTGTAAATGAAGTCAACTCTTCGAAAGAGATGAATATAAAATATGAACTGAATTCGATCAATTGACACTGTACTGCCCATAAATGCAAAAAGGTTTTCATGAACATTAGTAAAACTCATTCGAATATTTCTCAGCAAAATTAACCCTCTACAACCCAACACAGCCTCTAGACGAGCTTCGATTAAAAAAGTTGCCAAAATTCAAATTTTCAACCAACTTTTGATCTTTAAGAAAAAAAAAATTTAGAAAATTTTAAGGGTTGGAAGTTTTACTTGTTTTATGTGACTTTGCCAATGATTTTAGAAATGATATTATTAGGGGTCAACTTTGGCTGTGAATTTTACTAACATTTCCTATATTTTAAGTAAAAAGAAGTATGCAGTAATTTTTGTAGTGCCCTAAACTATCCCTCTACGCATTATTAAACAATTTAAATGATAATGGTGTCATTCTATAGCAAAAACAAAAGAAAAAACAGGCAAAAAATTGAAAAAGTTACTGTAAAAAATTAAAAAATTAGATAGGCAAAATGTACTGATAGGTGGTGGTAGAATAGGTCAAATACTACCTAAAACAAACATAAACTAATCAAGATAAATGTAAATTAAAGTACTAAAAATGAAACAAAAACAACATAAAACAAGAGAAGTAAAGTTTTTTCGTTAATCAAAAGTTGCTCAAAATGACCCCCTAAAAATTTTTTTAATGGATGATCCATGCCCTACACAGCAAAAAATTGTGTAAATTTGGAAGGTGTAATTTTATAAGGTTGAATAATACCTCTTTTATGATGTAATTTTACCTCAATTTAGACTGAAAAAGCGACATTACACCAGAATAGTGGTAAAATTACACATTTTCAGAGGTAAAATTACACATTTTTTCTGACATAAAAGATGTACCCCTTCCCAGATGTAATATTACCATGATTTTTTTTTCTGTGTAAGTATTAAATAAAATACACAATGAGTATATACAGACTTTACATAAGGCTGCAGACTTTATAACAGTGGGGCAGTGAAAGCAAAAAAAAAGATGTATTTGTCAACAGCAATCAAAAGCTGTTAGTTTAAAATTATATTGCGAGCCAATTTGGGGAATTAGCTGTTCACAAACAGTGTTTTTGCTTGACGATTTGAACTTAAACGATAGTGTTGGTCGTGCGAAGGAAGAGCTCAAGGGGCAATATGAATATGTTCCAAAAGTTTTACTTATGAAAGTCAGCATACGCAGTGCAATGCATCCTTTTCAGAAAAAATCAGTAAACATTTCTTTTTTATCTTCTTTTCATTTCTTAAGGATTAAGGGGTCTAAAAAAGGCTGTTTTGTGCTGGAGTTAAAGTTAGTGCTTAATCTGGTACAGGAGATATTAGTTTTTTTTTATTATAAGACAAAATTACAAAACTATTTTTTTAATTTAAAAAAATGCATTTTAAGGTGAACTTTTCCGAAAATTTGTCTTTTTTGCAATGCGCCACTCCCATTATACTTTCAAATGGCCGAGTTCGGAAAATTTCCTGTTTTTGACTCCGTTGATAGGACTGCAGGTTGCTGCGATACAGTAACAGACTCTTTAAATTTAATAAAAAATAATAATTTGTTCAGTGGAAAAAGTGGTTTTTCTCAGTTTCATCCTCATTTTTTTCAATTTACGTGATTTGTTTTCTAATGTTAAAATTGAAATATTTGTGAATTTTTTTGCTTTTCTAAATAAAAATAATTATTAAATATAAGAATCAAAAGTAACTCTCAGCAACCAGCAGTTCGATCAACAAAGTGAAAAATGTTAATTAAAGAAATATTGTAAATTTTTAGAAAAAAATGTAGGAAAGTTTTTTCTTCATGAAGTATTTTAAATTGCAAAAAAAAACATTCTAAAAAAATACGTAAAAATGCTAACATCTTGAAAACATTGTAAGGTAATTTTTGACTGTAAATTTGATTTAATATCTTAATAATGTTTATGCAAGTTGCAAAAAGAATATTTTTTCAGCACGATTCGTACATTTATCTAGCGAGATTCACCGAGTTTTTCTTTTATTTGTTGTTTTTTGTCAATGTCAATGTCTCTTAGGCGACTTGGCTACGATAGCTTCGAGAGAGTAGACGTGTTGTGACGTGCGCGCTAAAGGCAACGTTGCTTGCTTCGAGTTTTTTGACGGATGGAGGTGGAAGAGACCTCCGAGACGGATGATTTTCAACTCATCCCCGGAAATCGGAAGCGGAAGAAGTCCCTTGAGGTCACCGGAGCTATCGTCGGAGAAGAAAAAGTGGAGCAGAATCTGCTCAACAAAAACAAGTTCAGCCCGCTAGCGGAAAACAAAAACAACAACAATGCCAGCCCAGCAGGAGGAGGAGACGTCCCGGCGGTTCCACCACTCGGCCAGTCGGCAGGTAAACAAAAGCAACCGCCTTTTGTGGTGAAGAACACCACGGATTTTTACAAGCTCGTGGCGATAGTGGAAAGTTGTAAATTTGGTTTCGATCCTATTTACAAACTGACACGATTTGGAACCAAGGTGACCTGCTTCTCTGTCAAAGATTTTGACAAGTTGCAGGAGCTTCTCCAGAGGAAGAAAGTGGAATTTTACACCCACGGCCGAAGAAGCGAACGATTTCACCGGGTCGTTGTTCGTGGTCTACCTGATCAACTGAAACCGGATGAGGTCAAGTACCTGCTGAAGAGGGATCTCAAGCTGGACGCGCTGGAGGTGCATGTCATCAAGCGGAAGGAAAAGTCCACCGTGGACGAAACTCCGTGCATTGTGGTCTTCTCCAAGGGATACACCAATCTGAAGAAGCTCTCTGCAATGAATGTTGTGGCAAGCACTATCATCCGGTGGGAGGCCTACCGGAACAAGCGGCCGAACGTGACCCAGTGCAGGAACTGCTTGCAGCTGGGTCATGGAACCAGGAACTGTCACCTCAAGGGGAGGTGCAACAACTGTGGGGGTCCCCACAAGACGGACGAGTGCAATGTCGCCCTCGCCCCGCAGGAAGAAGCCAAGGAAGCAGTGGCTCCCGAGACGGTGAAGCCACGAAGGAGGAAGCCAGGGAGGTGCTCTACAGTTCGGCTGATCTGTGGGGCATTTTCTCCGAGTACATCGGCAGGTTCAAGACCTGCAAGACCCGCTTGGACCAAGTAACCCTCGTCAGTTACATGATTTCAAAGTATGGAGTTTAAGGAGTTGTTTTTTTTTTTTGTTGATCCTCGGTCCCAACCTGGTCCTAATAAAAATAAGTTATGAATAAAAAAAAATGTCTCTTAGGCAATTTGACTTTTCTGAACTTTTCGAAAAATATGTTTAAAGGAATGGTCAATCATAAAAACATAGTTAAAATTGAACTTTAAATGGTATCTTGAAAACAGAGCACTTTTTTTAATTGATTTTACATTTAAAACTTAAGTTAAAAAATAATTAAGTTTCTATTTATTCAAAAAACAAATTTTTTCAATAAATTACAACTCGGTGGCAATTTTTTTGCACATACTTCTCTATGGTTCAAAAGTTGCGGTTTTTTGTCCCCTAAAACAAATTAAAAATTTCTAATATTTAATCATACGGATTTCGAGAAATTGATTTTATGTGAAAAAAAAGTTAATAAAAAATCGTCAAAAATCATATTAAATTAAAAAATGGCTTCTTTGGTCATTGGAAAGGACCCCACAAAGTTTGAACCAAATAAAAAAAATAATCCTAATCATTTCAGATTTTTGAGTTGAATAGTTTGAAAAATCATGCACATTTGCATTCCATATTTCAAACAGAACATCCCAACCCAAAAAAAAAGCCCATCCACTTCCAAAACCATGAATCAGTTGACATCGATTTCAACTTTGCCGTGAACATTCCCAATCACCGTCGAACCAACCAGCATACAATCATACTCCGCGGAGCGAAGGTTGAACTTTGTTGAGCGATTGAGTTCAAATATTGAACGACGTTTACGGCGAAAGATGTGCGAACCCAAATAAAATCACAGACTAGATTATGTAATAATTTTGTCATCTACCAAAAAGCAGCTGAGATAAATTCTTGCTGGCTACTCGATTCTACGAAGTCAGGGTGGGTGTGAGTGAATTTTCCGTGATTTATGGCACGGTGTTTGGGGCCGGACCGTGCTGGCCAGGTCATAGTTAATTGAGATTTATTGAGCAGAAAATGCAACCAGTGCGATGAGCTGTCAATGCCACGTTGGGGGATAAGTTAGATAAATATGGTTAGCTGATGGTGGTTATACGGAGTAAGAATAGATGACATTTAACCAAGGACTGTAATTTTATCACGCAATCTATATTTAGGTCGATTCCCATACATAAATATAAAACAGAATTTAGATGAAGGTTCTCCTTAATAAAAGCAGAATTGTACAAATCTTAAAGTCACTAAACAAACATTCTGAAACTGAACCCAAAAGCAATTAAAAGCTGCTTGTTTAACAGCCATTAGCATTTCGTAACCATAAGGCATCACGGAAATGTTGTTAAACAACTGCAAATTAAGCTAGAATTCCAAGTAATTCTAGCTACCGAAAGAATCTCACCAAAAGCTCATTAGCAGCAAAATGTCTGCAGGTTCGCGATTATACCACCCACGCGCACGATTTTCACCAGCACAAAAGCCTTTTGTCAATCCACACACACATACAAAATTCTGCTCAGTTTCAAGAATGACATCAATAGAGTTCGAATTTTCCCGAGCCAACGAGGGGGGGGGCGGTTTTGTCTTGCGTGTGAATCTGGGCTGAAAATTAGCTTCCGTCAAACGACGGCGGCGACAACCCGACGACTGACAAACGAGCTTGGCTTTATTGAAAATTATTCAAATGGTTG
This sequence comes from Culex pipiens pallens, assembly GCF_016801865.2. Lineage (NCBI taxonomy): Eukaryota > Metazoa > Arthropoda > Insecta > Diptera > Culicidae > Culex > Culex pipiens. The sequence continues at coordinate 189,299,055 of NC_068938.1, read as the reverse complement.
ATTTAATTAGCTGTAATTAATAGCTAATATTCGCCGGCAGCCCCGTGTTCTGCGAGCGAGCTTGTCCGGAGCTGGTGAAACGCTTTTCACACGCCAACGCATTTGAAGCGGAAACTGGCAAAGATGGAGAGTCGTTAGTTCTGGGCAAGAACAATGCCTTACAACTCGACGTCGTCGTGCTATCATGTCGCACCCGCCATTTTGACGTTCCGAGAAAAACGCGTTTTAATGTTTGACCTTGAATAAACAAAAACGAAAGCACGCAATGTAAACAATAACAAACACGTTTTGTTTGGCTGACCATTCTGTGCATTGTCCCAAAGTTTGGTTGAAGTTGGTTGCTGGAGTCCCGAGTTATAATTACAAATGTTTACGGTAGTCTAGCTTGTACGTGCGACAAACGCATCCTGACTTTCCTGGCCTGAAATCCCTTTGGCCTTTTGTCGCACTTACATCAATTTTCATGGAGTGACAAGATAGCACGACAAGATTGAAACTACTTTCATATGTAAAGTGACAAAAATGCACGGAGTTTTTTCGGTTTTTGTTGAATATCTCAGGATTGAAATCGAATTTTGGGGATCTGTGAAGGTCAAAAGGTGAGGCATTGTGAGCTGCACAAAATGGCGTTCTTAACTCAATTTGGCCCAAAATGCACGTACGACAAGTTAGCACGATGGCGACGAACTGCGCCAGTCAGTGGCGTCGAAAAAGTTACACTCTTAAAAAATGAACTTTTTTTTTGTATGGCTTTTCTCACCAAAAAAATAACCGCCCAAAATTGCCATTTTGACAATACGACAATAAGTGCCATTTTTTCAGCTATGGCACAAGTTGGTCAAATTCATTTGGCAGTGTTCCCAATTTTTCGAAAAAATCATATTTTGTTATAAACATGGAAATCAGTCGAACTATGGGATAATTTTGACCAATTTCGTCAGGGTCATTATTTTGGCCATAAAATGGGGTCCTTAAGCTAAAATTATTCTGAAAAGTTGAAATTTTCAAAGTTGATTTTTTTAATTTTTTGATATACCCCCTAAGGGACTTTGCTAAAATTGGCTAGAACTATGGGATAATTTTGACCAATTTCGTCAGGGTCATTATTTTGGCCATGAAATGGGGTCCTTAAGCTAAAATTATTCTAAAAAGTTGAAATTTTAAAAGTTGATTTTTCTAATTATTTGATATACCCCCTAAAGGACTTTGTTTAAAATGGTTAGAACTATGGGATAATTTTGACCAATTTCGTCGGGGTCATTATTTTGGCCATGAAATGGGGTCCTTAAGCTAAAATTATTCTGAAAAGTTGAAATTTTGAAAGTTGATTTTTTTAATTATTTGATATACCCCCTAAGGGACTTTGCTAAAATTGGCTAGAACTATGGGATAATTTTGACCAATTTCGTCAGGGTCATTATTATGGCCATGAAATGGGGTCCTTAAGCTGAAATTATTCTAAAAAGCTGAAATTTTGAAAGTTGATTTTTTTAATTATTTGATATACCCCCTAAAGGACTTTGTTTAAAATGGTTAGAACTATGGGATAATTTTGACCAATTTCGTCAGGGTCATTATTTTGGCCATGAAATGGGGTCCTTAAGCTAAAATTATTCTGAAAAGTTGAAATTTTGAAAGTTGATTTTTTTAATTATTTGATATACCCCCTAAGGGACTTTGCTAAAATTGGCTAGAACTATGGGATAATTTTGACCAATTTCGTCAGGGTCATTATTTTGGCCATGAAATGGGGTCCTTAAGCTAAAATTATTCTAAAAAGTTGAAATTTTGAAAGTTGATTTTTTTAATTATTTGATATACCCCCTAAGGGATTTTACTAAAATTGGCTAGAACTATGAAATAATTTTGACCAATTTCATCGGGGTCATTTATTTCACCATGAAATGGGGTTTCAAGCTAAAATTAATCCGATAAAATTAATTTTTGAGAATTCACTTTTTTTTTAATTTTGTTATATTCCCTAACGGAATTGATTTATTTATTGAGAATTTTTGAAGTGTGAATAACAAAAACTGTTATTATTTTCACAGAGCCAGGAAGTCGGAGCTGACGTTGAAGTTCGAGCTGGAGTGAGACCTCGGAGACTGCATCGGATTCAGCAAATTTTCAGCAACTTTTACTTGGAGTCGGAGTCTCTGAAGTCGGGTATTTTTGGAGAGCTGAAGTCGTCGTTGACGTCATATCCTGCATCCAGAGTCGGAGTTGTCTTTAAGTATGGATTCAAAGTCGCTTGGAGGTACCCAACTCTGCAGCCCTGACTAGTACAGAGGAGTTATGACAACTGCAGGTTTATTTGCAAATTACAAATAAACCAAAACAATAACTTTTTTTGTTATGGAGACATACCAGTTCAATAACATTTTTTGTTATTATGCTGCTCCACCTCTCCGCACAAAATAACAAATCTTGTTATTCCTTCATGATTCCTTCTGTGTTATTGGTTTGTTATTGCAATAACAACATAATAACAGTTTAAGTTTTTCTTCGAACAAATCTTTGTTATTGATTTTTGTTATTTTAACAACTAATCCGATCATCCCAATAACATATTTCGATCTTCTCACAATATCAAAAACTGACCTTCCCAAGTTATTTCCGTCTGCTCGGGAAAGAATTCTAATCGATGAAAATTAGTTTAGCAGTAGAGCGTCCAATTTCCCGAGGCTACAAAATTCCCGGGAAACGGGAAATTTTCAACAAATTTCCCCGGGAAATCTCGAGAATTCCCGGGAAATTTGGATTTAATCGAAAATTGATCTGATCCTGCTTCTGATTTATATCTTGCAACAAAATTGTATAGAACAGCAACTTTAATGTTCAAAATTAGTGTGGGGTCAATAAATTGCTTGACTGCTTTTAAAATCATACAACTTAATAAAAATATTTGAATTTTCTAATTTTATATGCTGTCTTTCAGATCGTACCAAATAAAAAAAAATCAGTTGATTGTTTTTTGTTGAGAAGTATTACTTTTTAAATCAAATTTTGAATCAGTTAGTAAAATCCATGCTTCTCAACCATAAAAATACTTTTAAATTTTTCTCTGTTACCATTTCGAGGGAATATGTTAAAGAATAACATTGACTCATAAAGTAAAAAAATGAAATCATGCAGAAATTATGTTTTTCATGGCAAATAACTTTTTCTAGATCGTAATTTTATCAAAAAAACTCAATTTAATGATTTTTTGGCAAAAAATTGACTTTTTAACAATTTTACCTAATATTTATATTTATTTTGTTAAAAAAGCTTAACTAAATTTACTCATTGATTATTGTTTTTCTTTTTAAAAACTTATAACTCCTTAATTCTGATTTTAACAACAAATACTTTGTATACCAAAGTCACCCCAGAATCTTAGATACAATTTTCAACGCCACTATTTTTTAAATACAATTGAAAAACAATTTTTCCCAACAATAGTGCATGGACCTTGTGTGGCCTACCCCAGTACATGTTTTACAAAATAATAATCTTGAGACAAACCTTACCAGTTGGAAAAAAATATAAAAATAGAATGAAATCCTATCATTGTCACCCCGGTTAACGATAAATATTATCTGAAATAAACCTGAAATGAATCTGATTTTTTCTTATTAGCTCAATATGAACAGTAGATTAAAATGAATTAAATCAAGTTAGGTTCTCTGTTTATTTTTTTGTAAATTTTCTTAGGTTTGGGTTTTCTTGAAAAAGTTTTTTTTTAAACGAAAATGTTAAAATTTTCGAAAGTTTTAACCTAAAAGTGACTATAACTCCAAATCGGTACATTTTATCAAAAAAACGACTAGGTACTTTTCGATTGCAAATTTGATTTAAAGTCTAAAAATATATTTTTCACATTTCAAATTGTTTTCAGTTGATTGCGCTTATTGTACATCCCTAAATAAAATGTTTTTGTGCCGGGTATAACATTTGCAACCTTTTTTATATTACCTAAATTCCTATTTTTTTATTTTAGAACTTTTGATGTAATTTGAAAAATCTGTACACCACTGCCTTTTTCCCAGGCAGCCATTCAATCCCCAGCCTACACAGAA